>NC_091472.1:174889723-175138001 GCF_036971445.1 Narcine bancroftii
TTCGTCCGCGAAGCCAAGCCAAAGAATCTTTAATTACCTCGTTACTCCAGGACCATCCTGTTAACCCTGCTGATAAATCCCTTTCAGATGAAGGGGTTGATAATGTTTAATCTTTTCCTTACTATAACCTGCTCTGTGCTGAAGTGCACAAACAAAGTGCGTTCTTGTGACTGCAGTCAAACTAAAGTTGTGCAGATAGGGAGGAGGAGAAAACGTTGCAGGCAACTTAAACTATTTCGGTTCTCATGAAATGTTATTAGAGCCTGGCCTCTTTTTCCTGCAGGAAGCAGGTGCCTTTTTCCCACGTCCTGTATTCAGTGGGATAAGTTTCCCTCCCCCTTGTCAAATGAATCTTTTCAGGTGGTGTGGTTTGCTTTAGGCTCTGTGCAATTAGCAGCTTATTGGACCCACTTTCTTCTCTTTCAATTGAATGACCTCTCCACCCTGAAGAAAGATGCATGAAATGGTGGGTGGTATCAGTAAATGACTTAAAGCTGTCTGAGATAGTCACTGCATGGTACTTAAGTTTTGGGCATTCACCTACATGTTGGTATGTCACATGAATGCAAATACAGCAATTCAGATAGCAACATAATCTTTCTTGTGTCAAAGCGGTCAAGGAAAATATTAGATCAGGACTGCTTCAATAATCATTGTTTCTATATGCATCCAGGAAAGACATGCTTACAATTTTGTTTCTATTCATTTAAATTTTTCAAATGGTAGTGAAGGTCATTCAGCTCTTTGAGTCCATGCTAATTCTTAGATTAGTCCGTGACTCATTTATTTCCCTATAATGCTTTCTCTTTCACATGCTTATCAACTTCCTCCTACCTCTATCCCCTGTCTCGTTCCCCCTAGGATTCTCCTACCACTCACTTAACAAGGAATAATTTAGAACAGAAAATTATCTATCAACCGGCATGTATTTGGAAAATGGTAGAAAATGCCAGCAAATCACATGGAGAGTATACAAGCTCTGTGCAGAGGTCAGGATTTAAGCCAGATCACTGGAGTTGTGAGATAGAAGAAATACACACTGCACAAAATTAACTGCCCTCATTTGTAGCCAATCCTCCAATCGCACATCAAAAGACTGATCTAATTCCCTTCCATTTCCTCCATTTCTTTATACAGAGATGCTAATTCCAGCTGGGAACCAGCTCCCTAGGAGTCAGTTATTCTGCAATACCTTAACTGAGTGACCAAGTTTCATCTGCTTACAGTAATAGTAAATGGATGTATGGGGTGAAGGTCATCACCTGATGGTCACTTCTTGACATTCATCAAGCACATATAGCATATAGCATCCCATTTATTCACTGAATGGTGAATAGAGGTGTGAATCTCAGTTGATTCACTTTTTGATTCGGCATTTCAGCATATCTGAGACCAAGGCTCCAATTTGGGACTGGAATTATATTCCTCCCATACTGAAACCTTATATTAAAAGAGTGGAATTAGTCGTCAAATTTATTGTTATCTGATTATACCCACCTCACTGACAAAAGGCAAAGGAGGAAAAACCCAACACCCAACCCCAACCAACCAATTTTCCCTTGCAACCGCTGCAATCGTGTCTGCCTGTCCCGCATCGGACTTGTCAGCCACAAACGAGCCTGCAGCTGACGTGGACTTTTTACCCCCTCCATAAATCTTCGTCCGCGAAGCCAAGCCAAAGATTATACAAATAACCCTGACAAAACAGCATTCTCCGATCCTCGGTGTAAAACACCCAAACATACAACCAGACATAGCACACATCCAGACAAACAATACATACCTGTATGTAGGACAAGTATTCTTCTATACAAAAACTTTTTTTTTTAAATTAAATTTAGACATATAACAAGGTAACAGGCCATTTTGGTCCAAGAGTCTGTGCCACCCAATTTACATCCAATTAACCTACACTCCCAGTACGTTTTGAACAGTGGGAGGAAACTGGAGCCCATTGAACATGGGGAGAACATACCATTTCCTTACAGACAGAGCATGATTCGAATCCTGGTCCCAATCAATAATGCTGTAAAAGCGTTGCGAAGGCCAATATAGTTCCATTGGTCTGCATTGCAGATAGTAGACAGCTTGAAATTCTCAGGGGTAAACATCTCCAGTGAACTGTCCTGGTCCAGCCATTTCAACGCAATGGCCAAGAAACCCACCAGCACATCTACTTCTGCAGAAGTCTGAGAACATTTGGCATGTCACGAGCATCTCTTAACAACTTCTACACGTGAACCACTGAAAACATCCTGTCAGAGTGCATCAATCTGTGGTACAGGTACAGCAAAAGACTCATTCCACCCCAGTCACATTCTCATGCAGATGAAATCGTGCACAACAAGATTCAAGGACAGTTTCTTTCCCACCATTTCTTCCTTAATGAAGCTCAAAACAGTAACATTATGTTACTTTTGCTCTGCACCAACTGATCTTTATCAGTGCTTCTTGATTCATGTGGCAATAAAGTTGAATTGAACTTGACCCATATTCCTCTACACAATTCTTATCCATGCACTCATCCAAATCTCTTTTTAAAATTTTTTAATTGTATCCCCTCAACCATTTCCTGTGGCAGCTCATTCCACATACTCATCACCCTCCATGAGAAAAAATACCCCTCAAGCCACTTTTAAATCTTTCCCCTCTTGCCTTAATTCTGAACACTCAAGTTTTGCACTATAATACCCTGGGATAAAAAAAACACTGATCATTCACCTTTTCCATGCTCCTCGTGATTTTATCTATCTTGATAAAATCATCTCTCAGCCTCCTACACTTTAGGAACTAAGTTACAAGGAAAGGATAAACAGATTAGGATTTTATGCCCTGGAGCATAGAAGAATGAGGGGAGATTTGAGAGGTATTTAAAATTATGAAGGGTATAGACAGAGTAAATGTAGGTAGGCTTTTTCCACTGAGGGTAAGTGAATTGCAAACCAGGGGACATGGGTTAAGAGTGAAAGGGGAAAAGTTTAGGGGGAACATGAGAGGGAAACTTCTTCACATAGAGAGTGTTGGTAGTGAATGCAGGCTAAATTTGAACATGTAAGAAGAATTTGGACAGGTACATGGATAGGAGAGATATGGAGGGCTGTGGACTGGGTGCAGGACAGTGGGACTAGACAAAAAAAATGGTTCAGCTCTGCAGTGAACTGGGATTCACTAATAGTGTGCTGTGCTGATGGCTGGCCCCGCCTCCCGGCTTCATCCCCATCTACTCATATATCACCCTGGTTTCCCACCTAAACCCAGAACCCTTCTGAAGACTACTGTGAAACCCTACCCATAGTTATAAATTTAGATAAATAAAGCATTTGTTCTCCCTCCAGTCATGAGAGCATTTATTCATGCTACAATTTTATTAGCTTATTCCCTAAATGATGGAAGCAAACTCAAGCCAGGGGTGCTGCTAATAGACCCTCTGTCCCCCGACGCAGCAGAGGAGTTCAGGCCTACCTGAATGTAACCAGAGATGTCTTCCCTCATTTCGAGGGTTGGAATGAATAGGTATGCAGTCATCAAGAGCAGATGGAAAACTAAGAACTTATCTTTCAGAGAGCAGCCCTAAGAGGCTGCTCCAGTGTCCCATTCATATCTAGAGGCGCCTCGTTGCTCCCTCTGGGTCCGATGGAGGCAGGGCAACACCCATCATAAAAATATGGCAGGGCAATGGCAGTCTTCCCTACCCATAATACCCCATGCAGCTAGAACCCAGAACAGTTCCAGCTACGTGGGGAATAATGGGTAGGCCATTGCTCTTCTGCATTTTGAGCCACAGAGAGCGGCCCTGAAGGTTGAAGCAGCCCGGTGTGGCTGTCCCAGCCCACACCAGCTGCCCCTGACGGCTCACGCTGCTCTGCCAGCCCCCGCTGACAGCTCCCGCTGCCCCCTGCTGACAGCTCCCGCTGTTCTGCGGGTCCCTACTGTCAGCTCCTGCTGCCCTGCTGGCCCCCGCTGACAGCTCCTGCTGTTCCGCTGGTCCCCACTGACAGCTCCCGCCACCCTGAGGGCTCCCGCTGCCCTGCCGCTTGACTTGAAGAGAGAGGGATGAGTAAGGAGATGGGTCATGGGCTGACGGCATCATCAGCCCACCCCTAAACAGTCTCACCCATTACTACACCCTCATTCATACTACACCTCACCCACATCCTCACCCATTACTGCACCCTCACCGACACCCTCACTCTCACCCATGACTACCCCCTCACCCTTACCCATTACTATACCCTCACTCTCACCCATTACTAGACCCTCATCCTCACCCACACCCTTATCTTCACCCATAACTACACCTCACCCACACCCTCAACCTCACCAATTACTACACCCTCACTCTCACCCATTACTACACCCTCACCCATTATACTAGACCCTCACCCATTATTGCACACTCACCCATTGTTGCACCCTCACCTACACCCTCGCTCTTATCCATTACTACACCCTCGCCCTCACCCATTACTACACCCACATCTTCATCCACATCCTTGCTCTCACTCTCACCCATTACTACACCTTCTTCCCTACCTTCTCCCACATCCATACCTCCACCTCACTCTCACCTATACCCACACCCTCATCCTCACCCCAGTCTCTCCCACACCCACTTCCACCCACACCCTCACCCTCTGGCACATCCTCACCCACACCCTCACTTCTACTCCACTTACTGTGGGTTGAATCCCAATGTAAACTCATTCGATTGAGTAAATGGCAACAACAGAGGTAACACAGAAGAATCCGGTTGACCAACATTGCAAAGCCAATTTGAAAGAGGAATATTTTGCACAGAGGAATTTGGTAAACTTTCTGTTTCAAGCCATGGGGCTGTGCAGCAGTTTTGCAGGTTGAATGATTATTCACAAAATATTAAGATTCAATGTGTAAGTGTTATTTTTGAATGTAATAGTAAGGAATTACACAAAACAGGCTTCTGCCTGCCACACAACAAACAGAGTCGCCATTAGAGTCGCCTAGCACCCCATTCAGTAAGAGAGAAAGAGAAGCAAATGAGAGTCCCTTCAAAATAACTGAGTTTCAGAGGATTTGCCTCCAGTGCTCCTGCAGCCTCTGCACCCAATCAGACTCCTAGTTGATACATCAGCAATCCGAGCTCCAGATCCAAACCTCCAATACAATCTGGAAGCCCTCAGCGCCCAAGGCCCTTTGAGAGTTGCAGGATTTTACTTACAAACTCCTTTGGCCTGCACAGAGCCTCTGGCATTAGGACCTGTCAGTTGAACCCTACGGAGCAGCACTGAATCTTCACTTTCTGCTCTCCTGGGTCTGCACCGGCAGCGCCACCATTTTTGTTTAATTTAAAGGCTTCATTGCATGGTACTATCATTGCTTAAAGAAGATGCAGAAGGTTATGAATGCAGCTCAGAACACAACACCCTTCATCCCTGAGCTCCATCCACACTTCCCACTGCCTGGAAAAGGCAGCAAACAACCTGAAGACCCACCATACCATGGACACCCTCTCTTCTTTCTCTTCCTATTTAGACATGTAAAATTGTGTACAAAGAGGCTTAAAAACAGTTTTATCCCTGCAGCCATCAGGCTTCTAAACGAACCCTACCACAGGGCACTCATGTTGCTCTTGATCTCCACTCATTGATCTTTTGTTTCATTGTTACTCTGTAATTGTGCTCCTGTTCTTCAACTTTAAAGGTAAAGGTTCCATTATTGTCACAGTTAGAATGTAAAATATATGAAACTCTTTCATTTTGTCTACCATAAGGAAGTTAGAGAATCACCACTTTGTCCAGCACCCCTCACAGGGGTGAGGCCCCAGTGAGGAACAAACTCACAACCCCTAGTTTACTAAACCAGAGCTCTAACCACTGAGCGATTGGAGCCTCTACAGCAATATGAATATTAGATTTGACCCATTAGACTGCTTGTGGAAGAACACATCTTGCTATATCTAATATAATATACCAAAGCCAAGTGTGGCACAAAGTTCTGCACCTAAAAATGTAAGGTTTATGGAATAATAGTGGTTTGATTCCAGTGAGAGAAGTCATCATTGATTCTAAAATCAATGAAATTGGGAGAACCTGAGGATTTGGAAACTGAGTGCACAAAAAGCTGAGTGCTGAATTGTAGGTTTCTTTTCAAGGATCCCAAAGGTGGTGTTGCCTGCCCAGTGACAGGGTTCGGGGTATCTCATCGGATGTGCAGAGGAATTTAGAATGGGAGGGGAAAGATCCAGTTCTTGTAGATGATATGGGTAGCAACAACAGAGTTAGAATTTGGAAAAATGTTCTGCTGAAGGAATTGGATCAGTTGGGCACTAAATTGAAAAGTAGATCCAAAGGGTAATAATCTCAGGATTGCAACCTGAGCCATGTGCATATTGGCACAGGGTTGATAAGATTAGGGAGTTAAATGTGTGGGTCAAAGACTGGTGTGAGAAAAGTGGGTTTAAATTCATGGAACATTGGCATCAATATTGGAGCTATTTCGATGGGATGGGCACCACCTGAATTGTACTGGGGTCAGGGTCCTAGTGAATCGTGTAACCAGGGCTGTGGATAGGGCTTCAAACTACCATATATTTCAGTGTATAAGATGACCTTCAGACCAATTTCAGCCTGAATTTCATGATTTTATCATATATCGGGTGTATAAGATGACCCCCCCCCAAAAAAAATACGTGTGTTGACTGAGCTGGTGTCATGTTGACTGAGTTGTTGGGCATGGCCGGAAGGTTGGTGTTATCATGGAGCCTCCAACAAAATGAAGAAAATATGAAGCAAGTTTGAAGTCAAAAGTCATTGAGTGGCCGAGGAATTGACCAACTGTGCTTCTCCAAGGACATTTGACATAACAGAGAGGATGGCAATAGAGTGGAGAAAGAATGAAGATGTTTTAAGAAAAATACCAAAGAAACAATGTTCGATGAAAAGAAGAATCATTTGTTGAATTTTAGATCACGTTTTTGTATCTGGCCTTTAAGACTACCCATGTTTTTGGTGTATTTTTGGGTCCTTCAAGGGTCGACTTATATGCCAAAAAATATGGTAAATAGCAGGAAGGTGGTTTCAATAAATTGGAAAAGTATGGAAAACATTAAAGGGAAGGAGAGTACAAGACAGGTCATTGAAATATCTAGAATAAAAGAAGTTTAAAAAAAGATAGAAATGTGAACAGACAACATGGAGACAAATGTGAGAAGGGTGGTTAACACAGGACTGAAGGTGTTATTTTAAATGCAAGCTGTGTATTTACAAGGCAGATACACTTGAAGTGCAATTAGAAATCACTGGGAACTAAACATCCTACAGAAAAGTCAGGCAGGTGGGCAGAGGGGGGAGGGGTGGCTCTATTGGTTAAACATGAAATCATATCCTCAGCTAGAAGGAACATAGGATAGAGAATCCCTGTGGGTCAAGTTGAGAAACTGTAAGGGTAAAAAGACCCTGATGGGAGTTACATACAGGCCCCCACATGGCAGCCAAGCTGTAGGGTGCAAGTTACAACAGAGATTAGAAAAGGCATGTAAAGAAGGCAATTTTATGGTGGTCATGAGGGCTTCAATATGCAGGTAGATTGGAAAGACTAGGTTGGTGTTGGATCCCAAGAGATAGAATTTATGGAGTGCCTACGAGATGGCTTTATTGAAGCATGTCGTCGAGCCCACGAGGGATTAGGCAATTCTCGATTCGACGTTGTGCAATGAACCAGATTTGATTATGGAGCTCAAAGTAAAAGAACAATTAGGGGGCAGTGATCACAATATCACAGAATTTATTCTGCAGTTTGAGATGGAGCAGTTAAAATCGGCTTTTGGTGTTAGAGTTGAGTAAACGTTACTATGGAGGCATGAGCTAGGAGCTGGGCAGAGTTGTTTGGAAGGGGACCTAAGCAGGGAAGACAGTAGAGCAGCAATGGGAGGAGTTTCCAGGAATTATTTGAAAGACTCTGGATCAGTTCTTCACAAAGAAGAAGCATTTAAAGGGAGACTGAGGAGAGGTAACCATGGCTGACAAGGGAAGTCAAAGATGGCATAAAAGCAAAAGAGAGCGCATGCAGTGTTGCAAACACTGGGTAACAAATACTTTTCCAACTGTTTACTTCTTGAAATTAAATTGGGGATTATAATAGACAACTTCAAGCAGAACATAAAGATAATTTCAGATAATTTCAGTTGGAGAAACTTTAAATTAACTTTTATTGAATTTACCCAGTTTAATCGCATAATGACGCTGACACATTGCGTTAGTTCAACTGACCTAAAAATGTTTAGCTGCTGATTTTCATTTGTTCTCTTGTGTCAATGTCCAATAAGAGCATTGATGGATTCTAGTTGTCCTGATTCCGCTTTTCCATGGTCACAATGTCCTGGTGAAACCCTTCAACATGTTCATCACTGATTGCACCAAGATCAGCAGGGAAGAAGTCCAAGTGCGGAATGAAAAAAATGATTTTTCAAAGACACATTGCACTTATGGTTTTGTAGGCTTGAAGCATGTTAAAAATATGACAGGAAATCACAAAAATAGGTTACATCTAACATAACATAACATAACAATTACAGCAATCTAAAAAAAAACTACACGATAGGAAAATGTTATAAAGTGATTTTTGAGACCAACAGCCCAAAATTCATAAAATACACCCAAAAGTGTTCAGGAACCAAGATCTTCATTGTCCAGTGTTAGTGGGAAGCCTATGACTGGGTTCCTTTTGAAAACCAATAGAGGCAACAAAAGAGCAATAGGGGAAAAAAAACTGAAATATGAAAGTAAACTAGCCAATAACAAAAAAGGACACCAAAAGTTTTTTTTAAATATTTTATTTTAGTTTTCACAGACTTACAAAATCCAATAAACAAAGCCATACATGTACATATGCATACACAAAGTCCGTATTTATCCCCCCCCCCCGCCAAAAACTTATCTCGATCCACACCAAAAGTTTTTCAAATATATATAAAAAGTAAAAGAGAGATCAGTGGGCATCAGACTGCTCAAAAACAATGCTAGAGAAGTGGTGATGGGGAACAAAGAAATGGTAGATAAACTGAATAGGCATTCTGCTGCAGTCTTCACTGTGGAAGACATCAGTTGCATGCCAGAAAATCATGAAAGTTGCAGGCAGAAGTGAGTGTAATGGCTATTACTAAAGAGAAGGTGCTTGGGAAAGTGAAGGTGCTGAAAGTGGATAAGTCACATGGTATGGATAGATGACATCCCAGGGTTCTGAAAGTGATAGCTGAAGAGATTATGAATGCATTGGTAGTGTTCTTTCCGGAAATGCTTGAATCAGGAATGGTTCCAGAGGACTGAAAAATTGAAAATACTACTTCACTCTTTATGACGAGAGAGAGGCAAAAGCCAAAAAAATTATAGGCCAGTTAGCCTATCTTCAGTGGTTGGCAAGGTTCTAGGATGAAGTTTCGGAGTGTTTGAAAGCCCAAGATAAAATAGGCAAAGTCAGCATGGTTTCCTCCCATGGAGATCTTGCCTGACACGTCTGTTGGAGTTCTTTGAAGAAATTCCTTCCACAAGAGGGTTGTGAAATTGTGGAATTTGTTGCCTTGGAAGGATGTGGAGGCCAAGTCATTGGGTATATTTAAAGCAGAGGCTGAAGGGCTCTTGATTAGTAAGTGTGTCAAAGGTTAAGGGGAGAAGGACAGAGAATGGGTTGAAAGGAAAAAAATACATGAGCCACGATTTGAATGGCAAAGCAAACTCAATGGGCCGAATGGCCTATTTCTCCTCTGATGTCTTATGGTCTTATGCATGTTTGGGGGATGGGTTGAAGATGACAACTGAGATTGTTTTGATCTGTTTGTGTTGACTGAGTAAATCCTAACTTAAAATAGCACCCAGAGGAATATACTGAGAATAAGATAAGAGTTTTAAATCCCAATTTGTTGCATGTCAACTTCCAAACATGTCTTAATTTACAAGCTCTTAGAACCTGAAAAAAATGAAACCAAATGAAAACAACTCTGGAAATGCTCATAAGTAACTGCCCATTTTTTTTTGTAAAAATGCCAAACATAAGAGTTGGTTAAATTTCGACAAATTGTTTCTGTGGACTTGTCTCTCCTTCACTCCTTATCTCACACTACACAAGATTACAGTACATAACCACAGAAACTGTTACATCTGTCAATATATTTATTTCCCACCCCTTTCCCCTCGACAGTTTTACCAACGATGTTTTAAACAGGTTATGCGACAGTTTACTATTTGGGGAATTGTGCTCTCCCATTGCTCACAGCTGTCAAATTATCTGAACCTGTTTGTAGAATTATTCAGTGATCTGAAAGAACAAGACGCGCCCTGAAAAGCATCAATTAGTTCCAGCCTAATCATTCACAGCAAAAGCAAATTTTTAAGGGATAGGTTTATAATTAGAAGCCAGAGGCTTGTTGATAAAATTCAGTACATTACTGTTGGGTTGCACATCGAGCTTTACATGGTAGTTACCTCATGGCAATAACATTGATGCAAGTTGTTTATTGAAAGCTATTTTTTGTTGAGAATTCAGCAAGTTATCAGAGATACGAAACATTACAGTGAACGGGCAGGGTTGCAAATTAATGTTAAATATTTTGGATAATGTGCTCCGCTCCAGAACCCCTATAATTTGATGGGGTTAGAGATAATTTGGCTTAGATGGCAAGAGAAGCCATTACACCTGTTGCATTTGTCCTCCACTTCTGGATAAATGGCTGACAATTTGGATTTAGAGAAATGAACCCTGTGCACCACCTTAAACTGATTAAGTCCCAACTGAGCACAGGAGGTGGTGAAGTGAATTCTATCATAGCTTCTCCTCACTGTTTCTGCTCAATTTTCATTTGTTTCCAATTCTTGCTCCCATTCTGTCTTTATTTTAGGAAGTGATTGACAGAACAGAGCTTTACATGTTTGAAATTGTTCCTCTCCCTCCTGGATTAACTGATATAAGATCTTCCCAGGGTTGTTTTGAAAGTAACTGAGGGAAATTTGAGAAAGACTTTGAAATAAAATGCTGATTTTGAAAATATCAAAACAAATAGGTTGTAGGTAAGTTGTATGTGTGTGTTTCAGAGAGGTGAAGCTGCTAAACACTCCATCAACATAAAGATCTTGAAGGTGTTTGATACTTTTAGATGGCCATGCTATAAAAAAAGGATCAGTTTATTATTTAAGGGACCCAGAACTAATGCAGCTGTCCACTTAAAATGATGTCTCATCTGATTCTAAATTTTTAACATATTAAGCACCATTTGAAGAGGGGTAACTTTGATGGTATGAGATGTGAATTGGCTAAAATAGATTGGGAAATGGTACTTAAAGAACTAATGGTAGAAATGCAATGGCAATTGTTTAAGGATTGGAGCAAGTACAATAAATGTACATCCCACTTTATAAAAAGAATAAATCAAGGCTAACAAGGGAAATCAGGGAGAGTATCAAATCCAAAGAAGCAGCATATAAATTAGCCAAAACAAAAAATTCCTGATGATTGGGAGAAATTCAGAGTTCTGCAGAGGAGGACAAAAGGATTAATTAGAAAAGGTAAAAGGGATTTTGAGAGGAAACTGGCAGGGAACATAAAAAATGACTGTAAAAGCTTTTATAGATACGTTAAGAGAAAGAGGTTGGTTAAGACAAATGTGGGTCCATTGTGGACAGAAATGGGTGAGTTAATTATGACGAACAAGGGTACAGCAGACTGTTTGAATGACTACTTTAGTTCTGTCTTCATCAAGGAAGACATAACTAACTTCAGGAAATTGTTGAGGATCGGGGATCTAATGTGAGGGATGGAATAAAGGAAATAATTGTAAGTCGAGAAGTTTTATTAGTTAAATTGCAGGGATTAAAGACAAATAAATCCCCAGGGCCGGATGGCCTGCATCCAAGAGTGCTGAAGGAAATAGCCCAGGAAACAGTGGTTGAATTAATAATAATTTTTCAAACCTTAGATATTGGATTAGTTCCTGAGGATTGGAGGGTGGCCAACGTATCCCTACACTTTAAGAAGGGAGGGAGAGAGAAATCGGGAAACTACAGAGCAGTTAGCCTGACATCGGTAGTCGGGAAGGTGCTAGAATCAGTTATTAAAGATGCAATTGCAGTACATTTGGAAAGTAGTGGTATCATCGCACAGAGTCAGCATGGTTTTGTGAAGGGGAAATCATGTCTGACGAAGCTAATAGAGTTTTTTGAGGATGTAACCAGCACCTGGACGGGGAGGAATGAGTGGATGTGGTATATCTGGACTTTAGTAAGGCATTTGATAAGGTTCCGCACAGAAGACTAGCGTATAAATTTAAAAAGCATGGTTTAGGAGGTATGGTGTTAAGGTGGATGGAGAACTGGTTGATGGAAAGAAAGCAAAGAGTAGGTATAAATGGGTCCTTTTCGGAATGGCAGTGACTAGTTGGGTACCGCAGGGCTCCATGCTGGGGCCACAATTGTTTACAATATATATCAATGACTTAGATGTGGGAATAGATAGCAATATCTCAAAATTTGCAGATGACATAAAGTTGGGTAGTGGGGTTAGCTGCGTAGAGGACGCTAGGAGGGTGCAGAGTGATTTGGACAAATTAGGCGAGTGGGCCAAGACGTGGCAGATGCAATATAATGTGGATAAGTGTGAGGTTATCCACTTTGGAGGTAAGAACAGGAAAGAGGACTATTATCTAAATGGTATCTGTTTAGGAAAAGGGGAGATGCAGAGACACTTGGGTGTTGCTGTGCGTCAGTCATTGAAAGTGGGCATGCAGGTTCAGCAGGCAGTGAGGAAGGCGAATGCTATGTTGGCATTCATAGCAAGAGGATTTGAGTACAGGAGTACAGAGATCCTGCTGCAGCTGTACAGGGCCTTGGTGAGACCACATCTGGAGTACTGTATGCAGTTTTGGTCTCCTCTTCATCTGAAGAAGGACAACCTGGCCATGGAGGAGGTGCAGAGAAGGTTCACTAGACTGATATCAGGGATGGAAGGACTTGCATATGAAGAAAGGTTGGATAGACTAGGCTTATATTCTCTGGAATTTAGAAAACTGAGGGAGGGATCTCATAGAAACATATAAAATTCTTAAGGGATTAGACAGACTAAACGCAGGAAGGTTGTTTCCAATGCTGGGAAAAACTAGAACCAGGGGTCAGAGTTTAAGGATAATGGGGAATTGTTTTTAGGACTGAGATGAGGAAAAATTTCTTCTCTCAGAGAGTGGTAAATGTGTGGAATTCTTTGCCATAGGAAGTAGTTGAGGCCAGTTCCCTGTCAATATTTAAGTGTAGGTTAGATTTGGCCCTTGTGGCTAAGGGGATCAGGGGGTATGGGGAGAAGGCAGGAACTGGGTACTGATCAGCCATGATCATATTGAATGGCGGTGTAGGCTTGAAGGGCCAAATGGTCTACTCCTGCACCTATTTTCTATGTTTCTGTCATTGTAGTTAGAGGATTTTATGGGCAATGAAGAATATACCTTGGTAGACAAATAAGACAATTTGCAAAATGACTACTTCACTTTACCCCGGGAGAGCTCAGGGGAGTGAGCCCAGTAACATAGTTTATGTATGTGTGCTGCCCAGAAGTAAAAGTTGGAAATTGGCAAGAACAAGTCTTCCTAAATTACTAAATTCTCTAGAGAAAGATGTAACAGCGATTCCATCTTTATTAGCCAAGTATCTAAATTTATTGCATTAGATGTTTGTTAGGTGGCCCTCTATTTCACAATGGATTAAGGATAACATTTTCTTCATTAAACTGGAGAAATTCAAAAACACATTAAGAGGGTCCCCACAAATTTTTTTAATGAATGGCAACCCCTTAGACATTATTTCTCTGAATTATGAGTGCTTGCAGAGTAAATGTTTAACTGTGTGGTGTATGTATTAGCATAATTGGTAATATTTTGATGATAATGTCAGAAAAGGTGCCAAGATGGTCAAGGGGTTGGTGGGTGGGGCACTGGGTGTATATTTGAGGGTATATGTAATATTCATGCATGTTGGTTTATCTGAAAAAAAAAGGGGGCACAACGTACAACTGTATAATGTGAACAAAGTTATTTTCATGCTCAGTAAATATATTTTGGGAAAAGAGCAATATTTTTAAAGTTCCATTTTTAATTAATAGATCCTGTATTTTAGGAATGGTCAAACCATTAATTCAAATGCAAGGAATATATATCTTGCTGGGATAAGCATAGTTTTGGATACTCAGTGGTATCATTTTTATTTAAGTTTACATATGATCTGGTTTATTGATTGCTTCTCCTCTCTGGATCCAAATCTGTGGTTTCAGTTCCCCAAGTTCTTTCACTTTGAATCTATTGTGCATGCCTCATTTTCTTCCTCCTTCCACTAACAGCTGTGGCCCATCCATGTTAGTTCCATGTTCTGGAATTTGTTCACCAAAACTTTGGACCTTTTTTTATCACCTTATTAACAAGCATCTTGGAGGTTAATTTGATCACAGGGGTGTATTTGGGTGATGAGGGCTCATGGGCTGGAAGGGCCTGTTACCCTTCTGTACCTCTAAATTTCAAAATTAAATTAACAGGGAACAATGGAAAATCTAAAGTCAGAATGTATCCATTCACTGTGCCACATCTGGGCTGTGGCTAATCCTAACCACAGCTCTTTGCTTTAATGTGCAATCCCATTTCTGATCCCAATTTATGTTGGCATTTACAATGTACAATGGTTGGCTGTGACTTCACTTTATCTGGTGCTGTGCATATGATGTCTCTCAGCAGCATTTCAAAGGGCTTTTCATGTAGCCAGTAGGTTGAAGGCAAGGTAAATTGTTTTGTGGGAGTCACTTCGTGAGCCGCACAATTGTAGTACCTGTCTCAAATACATTGTGTTCCACAGGATCAGCAATAATTGTTATAAATTATCCACTCTTGAAAGCAATTCCACTGTGCAGTATGTGTCAGGAGGCACTTTCACACAACTGTTGAAAAGCAGAAAATTTCAGGTAATTTTCTGCTCTGGTGGCAGTATAAAAATGACGAGACAGAATTTATTATGTAAATTCCATCCTGTAATTTTTTCACTGGGACCCCTACACATTTCTACGGAGTGGCTGGAGTGTAAAATGACCACAGACCACACATGTCAAACTCAGGCCCGCGGGCCAAATTTGGCCCGTGATATAATTATATTTGGCCCGCAAGATCATATCAAATATGCATTAGAGCTGGCCCTCCGGCCGCCGCGCCAGTATAGCTTATGCACAGCTAATACTACAAATCCCAGAATGCTTTGCAAATGCATTGGCGCTGGCCCGTCAGCCCGCTAATCGCCCCCACCTCCTCTCTTTACTTTCATTAGCATCTGTGACCTGTCGCCCAACTCACATGTAATAAACCCCTTACGGAAAATGGCCAAACAAAAGACAGAAAACAGGTCCTTTCAAGACAGGTGGGAGGCAAACTCTGACCCCAGAGTTTGATGAACTTGCATCTAAGAAGAGATGCCAAGTATCTGGTTTAGACCCGGGTGCATCAGAGTAAATCACAGTGTAGCAAGTGAAGCTTGGATTAATATTTTCTTTGGTTAACTTTGGACTGTTCATAGTTGAAAGATTGGATTTTCATTGAAGCAAGTTGTTATTTTTTTGACTTGTTGGCTTGTGAAAAAAAATACATTTAAAAGGAGCTTAAAGATTCTAGAGAAATATTATTTATTGAATATTTTATTTCTCATTTGTTAATGCTTCTTCTGGAAAGAGTTTAACCAAAACTATTATTAAACATTTATTTTAATAAGAAAAAGTTTAACATTACATATGTTGAAAGAAGAGAAAAGATGCAGATGTTGTTGAAAATTTTCAATAAATATTTAGTTTGGCCCACGACTTAGTCCAAGTTTTTAATTTTGGCCCTCTGTGAATTTGAGTTTGACACCCCTGCCATAGATGCTCTGTAAGAAACAGGCTTAATGAATATGATGTTCTCCCTCCAACAAACTCCACAACACAGGAAGGCCGTATAGAAGTGCTCCTGTGTAAACGACTACATCAGGACACACCGGAGGTAAGTATACTAATTTTTTTGGGAATAATTCCGAAGTTTCTGTGTAAAAAAGACTGCAAATCAGCCTTTCCAGGGAAGTTGCTGAGAAGTGAGAACTGTTGTAACCCATCCACAAGAGTTATGTCACTTCTCATAAATTGACTTTCCCACAGCTCACAGCAACCAGTTAAACACAAGGGATTAGTAAATCCCTTGAGACAAGGATCCTGCCCAAGAGAATCGGGTAATTACATTTAAATTTAATCCTTTTTACGATGATACTGAAAGGCCAATGACGCTGAGGATACATGCAGATTAACCAATTAACCAACTGAATCGGCTGTACTATAATTTACAACCAATCAATAATAATAATGTTGAATTTAGAAGGTCAAATACCTCTATTTGATCACCCAGTATATTATTCCCACATTCATGCTGCTTTTTGAAGATTTCTGAACTCTTTAAATGGTACAAGTGATATCACTCCCTGAAAGAGTAGATGATTTTTAAACAAGAAACAAACTGTCATTGCCTGACAATGCAGCCCAAAAATGAACAGGAAGGTAATGTTGAAAGATCATTGTGAAAGCTACCTATCAAACTCAGGTAAATATTTTCAATCAATCACACTTGCTAACTTCTCTCAACAACAGAACATTATTCAATACACAATGGTAGAGGAAGGACATAAATATTGTATACTATAGACCTCAGGTGTTGCAAATTGGAGCTGTGGGACTCTCCTGGCCCAAGAAAATTATCTTTGGGTTGATGTCAGAAGATAAAGAGAGTAATTAAATTAGCTCTTTGTAACCTCTAATCTTCAAATATGAGCCCCTCCTTAATTTCAAAGCAACATTTCTCAGGTTCCCATTTAGTTTTGAAGCTAATGATACGACATGAGCCCAATGACCTCATCAGATTTTCATCAATTATAAACCTTCACGGCACGCCTGAACTTTCAGCTCCAGCTCCTGTGATCAAAGAGCAAATAAACCATGTCCCACACTGAGATAACTTTGGTCCATCGGGGCCACGGGAACCGTCAGCATGGGCCGTTGGGGCAGTGGGAGTCATCGGGACAGTGGGGGCTGGTGGGGCAGTGGAAGCCATCAGGCCAGAGGGAGCCAATGAGAGTTTCTAGGGCAGCAGGAGCCATCGCGGCAGCGGGGGCTGGTGGGTCAGTGGGAGCCATCAGGGGGCGGTCAGTACAGGCTGTGACAGCCTCACCAGGCCTCTTCGTCCTTTGGGACTGCTTTCTGTGGCTGAGCAATGGCCACCTTCCCTACCCATAATCCCCCACACAGCTGGAACTGTTCTGGGAACCACAGAGTGGTTCCAGCTGTGTAGGGGATTATGGGTAGGGATGATAGCCAATGCTCTGCTGCATATTTATGACTGGTGGTGCTACGGCACCAGTTGCCCCACCTCTGTTGGCTCCAGAGGGCGCTACAAGGTCCCTCTCAATATGAATGGGATCCTGGAGCAGACTTTTAGGGCTGCTGTCTGAAAGATAAGTTTTAAGTTTTCGATCGCTCTTGTAGCTGCCCTGCAGGTGGAGGCCTGACATGAAATGGCCTACTGAGGCACAGCAACGTCATGAAAGAGATGTTCAATATGTCTAAGGGGTAGGTTTGAATTAGTTTCTTGAAGGAGAGTTGTAGAGAGGGAGAGAAGTTGAAAAGGGCTTCTCAGAACCAAGGCACTAGAACAATGAAAGTCAGAAATATCGGTGAGGCAAGGGCACAAACATGGAGGTTTGAAAAGCTGGAAGAAACTTCAAAGATGTGAAATAGCAAGCCCATGTAGAATTCTACCCATAAGGATGTGAATTTTCATGTTGGCAATGCTTTATCCAATCAGTGTTTGGGCAATAATCCTGTAAAACAAGCTTGATGAGGACATTGGCCGAGACTAGTTTTATGTATATAAATAATGGATACCTATCCTTCTTTTTCTGTAATTTTCTGGGGTAATTACTGTGTCATTCCAGGTAAGTTGATGTAGCTTCTTTCCACCACTTTTTTTAAATAAGTGGTCCTTTCTGAAAAAATTGACTTTAGGATGCTTGTCAAGCTAGGCATTGATCCATTAACTGATGCAGAGTTGGTAGTAAATACCCATTCTCAAATTGGAAGTGTTATTTGCCAGGAATCCAATGTAGATGATTGAACTTCAAATGTGATCTATTAATTTTGAAGTTCTTCTCAATGGACATTTGATGCAATAAAAATAAAAGGGTTATGAGTGGTGAGGTTTGGAAGGTTAGATTGATGCTGGAATACATTCTTATGTGTTAGCACAACATTGTGGGCTGTAGGTACTGTACTGTTCTATCTTCTATGTAATTAAAACACACAGAAATGCTGGAGGAACTTAGCTGGTCTAACACCGTCCAGCATTTCTATGTGTTTTTATTACAATCTCTGCAGACTTACGTGTTTCACTCTATGTTGTAAGTATGTACCTGATAAATGAGCTAAGTAAACTTGGGTTCTTTTTATAATGTTTTGCCTTTACCTGTATGTCTGGAATGGATGAGTTAAATGTTTGACATTTAGGTGCAATTATCTCTACACAAAGAAAATTCTGTAAGTTGCTGAGATGTTGTAATTGCTCAACACAGACTATGGTTGCACGTTGTGAAGGTGTTTATGGATGTCTCTGTAAGCCTCACATCATTATTAACATAACAGGTGGAGATACCGCTGGTGGACAATGTCAATGAAGAGAATTAATCTTCGTCCGCGAAGCCAAGCCAAAGAAGAAGAAAACTAAGGTGTAAAACTATGGCCCTGCTGGGAGTGAAATGGAGAAGTGACTACAAATATGCGAACTCTGGAAAATAAACTGGATTACCTGTGGCTGCATCTGAACCCGAGGGAAAGGAAGGGCTGCTGCGCTCTGGTAATTACAGAAACATGGCTCTCGGATTCCACTCCAGATGTGGTTATCCAGCTAGAACGCCTTATCTCCTTTCAGGCAGACAGAAATGCTGCTGCTTCTGTTAAGACCGGGAATATCTCTGTAGTAAAGGCCCACTGTTCACTAGAGATAGAGATTTTAATGGTGAAGTGTAGGGCCTTTACTCAGGGAATTCACAGCCACTCTAATCACTGCAGCTCTTCCTTCTGCAAATGATGGGGAAGCATTGATAGAGCTTTACCGGAATATCTCTGAGGCCCAGGCAACTCACTATGATGGCCATATGATTATTTCCGGTGACTTCAATCAAGTCAACTTAAAAACAGGTCGGCCATCTACAACAACCACATCAACACTGACAAGGATACGGGCTCAGTGACTAGCTCCATCAGCATATGTATTGAGAATGCTACAGTGATCAAACACGGCACAGCCAAGGTAAATCAAAAACTATGGCTAGATGTGGAGGCTCATTTGTTATTCAGAGTTCGTGGAGCTGTTTTCAGATTGGGAGTCAAGATGGCATAAATATCAGCAAGGGTTGAACTCTTCTGTTCAATCAGCAATGCAAAGCATGGGTACACACAGGGAATCCATAGATACCTGAGTGATACCAGCCACATGAAGAATAGCTGACTATAAGTCAACCTTGCAGGTCAGCAATAGTGATGCCTCCCTTTCTCACAGGATGCATGGTTTGATAAGAAAAAGAATATGACATCAAAGAAAGCACCATTACCCCTGAAGATTAGGCACAATTCGTAGCTATGGCTGAGGTGAGGGAGATCCTATCCAGGATGAACCCACACAAAACAGCAGGTCCAGAAAACACAGTTGAATGGGTGCTGAAGGTCTGTGTGATCCAGTTGACAGAGATTGTAATGGGCATTTCAACACCTCACTGCAGCAGTCCACTGTCCTCACAGGGTTCAAGGCAGCCACCATCATCTGAGTGCCCAAAAGCAGTGGTAACTGAACTAAATGACTACTGTCCAGTGGCACTGATGTTTATGATCATGAGGTGCTTTGAGTGACTGGCGATGAAATACATTGAACCTCATCTTCCAGCAATATTAGATCCTTTCCAATTTGCCTTTAGTACAAACCAGTCCACAGGTGATGCAATAGTTTTGAAC
This sequence comes from Narcine bancroftii, assembly GCF_036971445.1. Taxonomy (NCBI): domain Eukaryota; kingdom Metazoa; phylum Chordata; class Chondrichthyes; order Torpediniformes; family Narcinidae; genus Narcine; species Narcine bancroftii. The sequence continues at coordinate 174,909,782 of NC_091472.1, forward strand.
CGCCACTCTGTCCTGACCCACCTGGAGAATGATGCCTAATATGCCAGGCTTTTGTTCATTGACTTGGCATTTAGCACAATCATACCTCAGAGGTTGGATGATAAACTGTCCTCACTGGGATTTAACGGCCCTCTCTGCAACTGGATTCTGGTCTTCTTGACAGAAAGATCACAGTCAGTCCAGTTTGGCAGCAAGACCTCAACCCCCATTATGCTGAGCACTAGCACACCTCAGTCCTGTGTTATTAGCCCACCCACTACTGTTCATGTGGCTGACTCACGACTGCACTGCCTGACTCAGTTCCAGCAGAATCATCAAATTTGTGGATGATACAACGGTAGTTGGCCTCATCAACACCAATGATCAGTCACATTGCAGAGAGGAAGTTGAAAGGTGTAAAATGGTGCGAGAACAACAGTCTCAGCATAGACAAGACAAAAAAGATGATTGAGGACTTCAGGAGGACAAAGGCTGACCATTCTCCACCACACAATTCCACCGTGGAGAAAGTGAAGAGCACAAAGTTCCTTGGTGTGCATCCATGTAAGGGATGACCTATCCTTGACTCATTTGTCAGGAAGGCACAGCAGTGCCTAAACGTCCTAAGGAGGCTGAGGAGGGTAAGGATACTGGCCCTTATCTTGAAAACAATTTACACGAGCACAATTGAGCTGTTTCTTTTTTTGTATTCATGGCATTTCTGATACCTTTTGAGTGTGTCCATGAAGTGCAGGACTTGCAAGCCCTTAATTGACTTAGCTAAAATGCAGATGTAGGGAAATGAAAGGCAAATGGCTCCAATAGAATTTGTACCCAATCAAAATAAATCAAACCTTCTCCCATTGTATGTGCAGAACTAACCTTGGCTGCAAAGCTCAAACACTTAATAAATTATTTCTCATAAAATTCTGAATTACTATGCTACTGCTACTCATTGATGCTGTGCTGTATTAGGAGATATATAGCCTACCTAATGAATGCCTATTCTCCTGTGATCAATGCCAGAAGGTTATGGATTCAAGTCTTAGTACAATGACTTATCACACAATTAGGTTTGATACTTAAGTATATTGTCAACAGACAATCACATTATCATTGTTCTTTATTAGAGATCATAGGTCCTGGCATAAAAGGAAGCCTTATGGCCAACCAAGTCTTTGATGGTCCATAACTACATTAACCCAACTAATTTCTACACATTTCCATCAACTCTCCCTAGGTTCAGCCATTTGATATCATAATAGAGGTAATTCCAGCTGCCAATTAACCTATCATCTTTGAGACGTGGGAGGAAACCAGAGCATCTGGAGAAAATCCATGTGGTCACCGAGAGAACTTCCAAACTCTACACAGATGGAATTGGAGCTCAGGATTGATCCAAGTTCATTGGCACTATGAGGTAAGCACATTAGGCCATTTGGCCCTTCAAGTCTGCTCTGCCATTTAAATCATGGTTGATTTATTTTTCCACTCAATCCCAATCTCTTGCCTTCACCCCATACTTTTGACACCCTTACTAATCAAGAACTTATCAATCTCTGCTTTAAATATACCCAATGACTTGGGCTCCACAGGCATCTATGGCAATTAATTCCACAGATTCACACCCTCTGCATGAATCTGCTCATCTCATTTCTAAAAGGATATCCTTTTATTCTGACGTTCTGCCCTTGGGTCTTGGACCAACCACTACATGGAACATCTTCTCCTCATCCACTCTATCTAGCTGTTCCAGCATTGAACAGCTATATTGGCTGAGCCACTTTGCCCTCTATTGTTAAGCACCGCTTTGACCCTGCTCCCTAACAGTCATAAAAAATCCTACAATAGTTTTTAGTGTGGGTGTCCTGGTCAACATTTATCACTCAGCCTCCATTTCTAAAATAAATGATCCGATTGTTCCTTACACTTGTGTTCTGAGACATTGCTGTGGTTTGGCAACTCTATTTCTCACATCTCTTTGGGAAATCCCAATGGTGAGTAAGGTGCTATTTTAAAGGCAAATTCCTTCTTCTATGGATGGACATCTCTGACTCCAGAGCACACGGAAATCACCAAAATGAACACGTGTACACAATTTCAGAGCTCTTCTGGGCTGTGAAAACGTTGTTAAAATTGCAACGGGGCTCACAGAATGGGCTACACTAAAATCAGGTTAATTCTGGTATCTGTTTAAACAGAAGCTTTTATTGCTAAAATGAAAATGGGAAATTTGAAGAATGATAAGAAATTCCTTTCTCCTTTAGATTAAAAGTGAATTATTTTTCAAATCAATGTGGGCAATTTATCCATTTAAGCTGCCATTTGACTAACTCCCTGGTGAAAGAATAAGCTCGTGAGGTAGACTAGTTCTAAGTTGCCTTTGTATCACACCTGAGTCATCAACAAGAGATCTCCAGTGAACTTGTCACACAAGCAACATAATCCTTCCTGGTATTAAGGAAAAGAATCGAACTGGACATATTATGCTGTGCTTCTAACTTGCAAGTAGTGCAAGATTAAAAGGTATCTACTTCAATCCTCACACCATATTGCACATTGACATCTTTTACAAATACTCAATGACAATTAAGCACCCATCGATTTGTTAAGAAGAAGCTGTCTAACTGACCTAATTAAATTTTTTGAGGAAGTATTAAGGGCAGGATATTTGATTTCTTTCTGGATTTCAGCAAGCCCTTGATATAGTATATTGGCAGACTGCTCAGCAAAGTAAAATCACACATGATCCAGGATATAGAGGTGATTTTCATATGACTTGCGGTCATAGAATGATGTTAGAGCAATCTTATTCACCCAATAATTTTCCTATAACTTGTCCTCCTCGCATTCTTATCAATTCATCCACCAGTGGCCAATGAACCTATCAACTTACACGCCTTAGGAGGAAACAGAAGCCCATGTGGTTAGAGGGAGAACATATAAACCCCACAGAGACATCAGCAGAGGAAGGGATTGAATCCTGCTCATTGGAACTGTGAGGCAGCAACTGTACTTGCTGCACCACTAGGTTGCCCTTGTTAAAGTAATTGGATCCAAAATTGGATCAGTAGCAGGAAATAAAGCTCGACAGGTTTATTACGATTGAATAGCTGTTGCCAAAAGGTTCAACAGGGTTCAGCACTTAGTGTTTGCCTTTTGTATATAAATGATTTAGTCCTGAAATATAAAATCCTTTGTAATATAATAGTCCCTTGTATATAAATGATTTAGTCCTGAAAATATTGGGTGTAACAAAGAAGATCATAGATGACACATAAAATATATGTGCTGTTGACAGCAATGAGGAAAGCTTAAGACTGCTTGGAGACATGGATGTTTTTATCATTTGGGCAGGAAAATTGTAAGTGAAATTTAATCCAGAGAAGTGTGCAGTAATTCAAATGGGGGTGGGGTGAGGAGGGAGCATCATATTGAGAGATTGTGAGAGATGGAACTTTGGAATGACTAATGTTATGGGCCCTGAGGACCCCAAAACCCAGCAGCAATAGAAATTCACCAAGACAAATGGTTACTTAAACAAAAGTTGCTTTTAATCATCTTTAAACATGAAAATATTAACTTAACCCTCTTCTAATTCTAAGCGCATATGTATGTAATGTGTGTGTAAGTTCAGAAAAATTATTTGATTCACAGTCCAATCTCACTTCTCACTCCTCCAAGTTCACTGGTATCAGGCAATTCTTATAATGTGCACAGAATTTAACATTTATGAATCTTCACCAGGCTTTAGTGCTTGAAAGGTAAATGGTTACTGCTCAGCAAGGTTCTTGTTGATTTTCAGAGAGAGATTTGTTGCTTGTTGAACACCCACAACTGACTCTTTTCACTCAGCTACTTCAGTGCCTTGTCGAAAAAACTCGCCCCATCAGGATTTTCCAGATAATAACCTCTTTCTTTCAGGTTACCACTGAGTTCCTTTTTGTTTCCCTTATATCAAGTGAAACATTTTACAGCCAGCCATCCCCTTTTGTATGGACCATGGGGGTTTTGACCAGGCTGAACTAAGAACTCACAACCTGTCTTCAAAATGGGGGTTTTCCTCAAGCTGCTAGCTTGTCCTGTTCCAGTCCCAGCTGCTGCTGCTGAACTGTAGAACTCTCTCTCTCTCTCTCTCCCTCACTCAGAGAAAACCACATGACCCTCTTAGAACAGCAAACTGCCCTCAGACTGTGGCACCGGACCCAATCTTCTGAGTTCGTTCATCTGTTGCTTTCCAAAACAATAATCCATTATTCCACAGCATGTCCAATTAACACCTATTTGTGAAGTCCTTATAGGATTTCTTCAAAGTTTTTGCAAAGGCACTCGGAGCCTGGACTGTCTGGCTTGAGCAGAGCTCTGGCATTTTAAATGAGATCTGTTTTGTTGTTTGTATTTGTTTGTGACCTACACTAAATAAAACCTTTATCTCCTTTAAAACATATCTACATACAATATGAAATATAACATAAACTATCACACTTTTTACAGACCCTTAGGTATAGCAGTGCAGATCAGAAGTTGACTGAAGAGACATATTGGGTTTTCTCTTGCTGATTAATTGAGGCATAGCAAGGAAATGATGCTATTTTGTTAACTCTCCAGTAATTATGCATTTGGAATTCACTGGGGTCGAAAATATTCTAAGAATATGAAACTATTTCAGGCATTCCCCCGCCCCCACCCCATTCCCTATGAATGGTGGATAGCTGAGAGTACACTGAATAACTTGAGTTAAGCAAAAGGAGTAAAACATGAAAGTCTGCAGATTCCGTGGTTGAAGTAAAAACAAGGCTGTTAAATGGTGGTACACTTTATGTAGCAAGGATAAAGATATATAACCAATGTTACGGGCTTGAGCCCTTCATCAAGATATGAACAAAATATAGGCAGGTGCCCAAACAAAATAATGGGGGGGGGGGGTAGAGGGTTGAGGGGCAGGGGCTGGAGTAGAGTCCCATAGGCAGGAGATAGTAGGTGGATAAGGGAGGGAGGGCATGCCAGCAAACAGGGAAGAGGGAATGGCTCTGTAAATGGAGAGGGAAGGGGATGGAGAGATGGAGAAAAAAAGACAGAGGGATGGGGAAGAGAGGGAGAATGGGGATTAGGCTAGCAGAAACTGGTGAGTATTGCATGTGTATGTGTGGTCTGTGGACCTGTGCTCCTCACCCTGCTCCTCTCCCCACCATTTTATTCAGGTGCCTGACTACATTTTGCTCATACCTTGATTTAAGGCTCAGGCCCAAAACTTTGGTTATGTAAAGTTCATTATTTGACCTGGTCATTTTCTCCAGCATTGTGTTTTTACTTCTGCAGACTTCCGTGTTTTACTACATAATAATCACAGAGATAGAATTTTTTAAAAATATGATTAAATATGTTGGGTTGATTTACCTAGTTACAGGATACTGTTTATCAATCTCACAATCTGCGGGATGAAATTATTTCCCAGCCTGACAGTCCTGAATTTGATGCTCCTCTACTTCTTTCTTGATGGTAGTGGGTTAGGGTCTACTCAAAGTAACTGTGTGCTGGATGGAAAGGGTTCTCAATAATTCTTTGTGCATGATTTAAGCAATGCTCCCAGCAAATGTTATTAACAGAGATAAAGGAGACCCCAGTGATTTTCTTGTCTGTTTTGATGATCCTCTGTATTGACTTCCAGCCTTATGCTTTGCAGCTACCATACCACACAATGATGTAGCCAGATAGGACACTCTCCATTGTGCTCTTGTAACCAGCATCCCTGCCATCCTCAACTTTCTTTGGAAAGTGTAGGCACCTTCCTGACTAACGAGGAGGTGTGATGGGTGAAGGATAGGCCATCCTTTATACAGAATCCAAGGAATATATTGTATATATATTTCCAATTGTATTTGGAAAGGAGTCTCACACTTAAGGTCTTCTATGACCACTGCAACAGGCATCGTTTCAATAAACATCTTCTAGATTCCATCCACAGTGGTGAATTATCATTTAATTTTTGCTGTTGCTTTGTGGGATGAGCCTCCTTTCATTTGATGTCCCTTTATTTATTTCATTCAGAGTTGTCCACTTTCATTGATTTTTTGTTTACTGACACTGGGATGAAATTGCTCTCTTTCCATCCCACACTGCCACTATCCCACAATAGTGCTTGCCTTTGGCCCATTAAATGCACACCCATTGAGGAAAGGTACAAGGTCTGTTGTGGACACTGACAATTGCTGAGAAAGAGGGGAGACTGGGTCTGTTTTTCATGGAATGGAGGAGGCTAAGAGGGGACATGAGTGAGATGTCTAATGATGGATAGAGATAAGATGTGCAGCAGGAAACTTTGCCTCATTGTCAGTGGCAGGTCTAACTGGAAAACCTAGATTTAGGATCAGTGTAAGAGATTCAGAGAGGATCTGAAGGGACCTTTTTCAAACAGCGATGAGTATCTGGGATACACTGCCTGTGAGAATTGTGGAAGCAGGTTCGCCAAAGACATTTAAGACAAACACTTGATTCGCATTGAAGGCTCTGGGTCAAATGCAGGAGATGGGATAAATACGCCGGATGGGTGCCCTCTGCCACTGGTCGGTGGGAAGGTGATGGGTCACCGCCGGGATTGAATCAGGACACATCATATTCAGCCAATTTTCAGCATAATATCGCCGCTTGCCACATTGAGATTCAGTCAAAGCAGAAGGAGCGATCCCGTGTCAAATACTCTCAACCTGTGCGTGCGCTGCAATGGAATAACACGCGGCCTGCTTTTCAGCTCAGTCAACTCGATGAGAATGTTTGAGCAGGCGCGTTGCCAACTCGGGCCAGCGTGTAAATCTTTTTGGCTAAACTTCGTGATGGCCAAGTTGTTATGTCCGCCGGCCTTCCTTCAAAAATATAGTTGATTTTACCGGGAAGATCGACAAAAAAGCCCAGTGACTGGAAAGATGACGCAATAACCCGGGCTGGGGACTTTGAGGAGGAAAATCTTCTCTTGCGGGCCATTGAATTATTCTGTCAAGCGCCCGAAAACTCTCACAGCAAAAAAATATATAAATGATTCCATGGAGAATCTATAAGGACATGCGAGAAAACTATAAAATCTGCACCTCAGCGATTTGTAAAATCCGTTTGCATAATGGTCGGGTTTATAAATGTAGTATTCTTACAATTGGGTTGGCCTCATATACTTTTACTCTCGAGGCGCGACGTTCGTCTGTGCAATGATACACAGTTGATGAATCGCTACATTCAGGGCAGCTACAAGGGCTGACGCCATCTGCGCCTTGGCTTTCATCATTGCATGTTTGGCGTGACCAATCAGGCTGTGGTGTCTGGGTGATGCGCCGCTTGTTCCGCCAATGGTATTTAAACACGTTGGTTGAAATTTGCCCAGGAGAACAGCGTTGGAGTCGACCAAGTCTCACCGTGGAATTGGGCGCCGCACTGCTCACCCGGCTCTCCGCGAGCGCACGGCGGCCACCCCCGCCCCCTCCGTCACCCACGCGCAGATCTCGAGACAGTGGCGGCAGCAATGGTGGCGGTGACGCCGGCCGCTTCGGCCAAAGTCCTGCTGATCCCGGGAGGGAAGCAGAAGGGGTTGGAGGTCAGCCAGCCGGTCTCGGTGGTGTACCCTGCCCGGGGCGGCTCGCTGCACGACTCTCCCCCCCGGCCGGCGGCCGCTGCCAACCACGGCCATCGCAAGAGGCAGCGGCTGACCCACCTCAGCCCGGAGGAGAAGGCTCTGCGGAGGTAGGGTGCGCTTCTCTCCCCGGCGACCGAACCGGCTGTCGGTGATCGTCATTGGCATTAATTGTCTAGTTTTTGGGGGTAAACTGGCTGTCGGTATTTGAGGTTGTTTTGTCTCCATTAATGCCTGCGTCTCGCCTCGGCCGCCTCCCACTCGCTCCTCATTGTCCGACCCCTGCTCGAGTGCGTCCTCTTCCTCTCTCTCCATGTGCTGGCTCTTAACAGTATTAACAGGCCTTCGAGCGATTGCTATTTGTTTCCTCTAGGGCGCTAATAACAATCATGTTTTTTTTTGGTTGTCGTGTTTTTTCCTTTTGTTTAAAACTAAAGGAAGCTAAAGAACCGAGTGGCAGCCCAGACAGCCCGGGACAGGAAGAAAGCTCGCATGTCCGAACTGGAGGAGCAAGTGTCCGAGATGGAGTTTGAGGTAAAGTGCCCGGCATTGCTCCCATCACAATGGTGGCCAGTTCCAAAAAGGTCACACACTTTCTAAAACAAAAAGTAATAAAATTTAAACCGCTTTGCAAAAAAACCCCTGCTCCAAACAGACATTACTAAATAAAAGTTCTAACATGAAATTTTTTTTTTGCCTGTATAAATCCAGAAAAACCTAGCAGTTTCAACATTTGTTGTTGCTCGAGCCCTTTTTTCTATTCAATGATTTATCACATAACATACAATCTATGCATTCATAAATAAAGAAATGGATATGGAGCCTCGCTCTCCCTCCTTCAAAGCCCGACACCACTCAACGCCAAAGCGTGGCTGACCGAGCCAGAACTACATGTTCTGTTTGCGGGCTGGCCCCGGTACTCCAATCCCCTAGGGTGCCACATTTTAACAAGTCAAGTGCCCCCCCCCTTGCTCTTACTGTCCAAATGGAGGGCAAAGTAATGTGTGGCTCAAAGTGGCACCAGATGGAGGATAGAGGGCTCAAAACCTGGACTGTCTGGCCTAAAACTGGGTGACTGGCCACCCTAGGTTCACACTATCAGTTAGCACTGGCCAAAGGAAAAGAATAGATTGGCAGAACAACCTTTTTTGCTCAAGTTAATTGTTATGGATGGTTCCCAATTTAAAAAGGGGTTAAACAAAGTTTGCAAATACTGAGGTCAAGTGCAATACACAACTGTGCTTGATTTCACCAGCAGGTTTGGTGTTTGCCAATTTAAAAAGTTGTGGGGGTGGTGTCATCTCTATTCTCCCATCTGTGAATTTGGTGGACCTATTTCCATCAATTCTGTAACACTTCCTGAAGTGGAAGAGTTTTCAGTATTTGCAGTTTTTAAAGTTTTAAATTTGTTGGCCTCTGCAGAATCAGAAACTGCAAATAGAGAACAGACTTCTGCATGAGAAGACCCACAGCCTCCTATCAGAGAATCAGGAGCTCCGACAGAGACTGGGCATGGAAACTCTGGATACAGAAAAGGAGAAGGTATTGAGAGCTTTGGTTCCATCTCTTTCTGTATCCCATTTGAGTGTTGGAGAATTCTGCATCGGGTTTAGCAGCTCTACACAAGGAAGATAATGAGTGTATTCCCCACTTGTTCAGTATAGCTGCATTTCTTCCTGCGGAGAAGCAAATAGATTTTTTTAGCAGTCTCTATAGTGGATAGCTGGTGGAATGTGTCTGTCTGGAATTTAATAGCTGCTACATGGGCAGGTGATATCTGATAGCCAGGGAACTAGAATTTGCATATCCGTGTTTCCTTGAAATACTTTGTTTAATTTCTATGGCCTGGCTACTAGCCAGCGAAGTAGATGATTTGCATAAATCATCACATTTTTATTGGGTTTCTTTTAAATTACTTATGGTCCTATTGAGAACTGCTGGTTACTGTATCAACACCTTGAGCTATTAGGAATTAGGACTATCTTTTGGTCAGTTGGAAATGGTGCATCTGATGCAATAGCATGAGTTTGTGTTAATAATATAGATCCAAGGATTCAATACACAATAGCACACCTCCTCTTGCATTTTTCATCTCTGTTGCGCTACCCACTTGTTCACCAAATGCCATATTTGACTGTAATTCAAACTTTGCTGTCTATTGTTCCTGCGTGCGCGCACACTATTCAGCCCATCAAGTCTGTCTCATTCAATCATGTGCTGATCCTTTTTCCGACTCAGCCCCACTGCATGGCCATCTCAACATAACCTTTGATGCCCTGGCTAATGAAGAAACGATCAATCTCTGCTTTAAATGCCCCCAAGGTCCTGGCCTACACAACTATCTGTGGCCACAAATTTAACAGATTTACTACCATCTGGCTGAAGAAATTCCTCTGCATCTCTAGTCTATGTGAACAGCATTCAATCATGAAGATGTGCCCTCTTTTAGATTCTCCCACCATGGGGAAACAACTGTTCTCCATCCACTGTTCATGCCTTTCACCTGTTCAAAATATTTCAGAGCTTCTCCCCCCCCTAAATTCCAACAAATATAGGCTAAGAGCTGTCAAATGCTCTTCATATGATGACCCTTTCAGTCCCAGAATTATCCTAATGAACCACCTTTGAACCCACTCCAATGTCAGCACATCCTTTATTAAATGAGGAGCCCAAAACTGCTCACAATGCTCCAAGTGAGCTCACCAGTGCCTTATAAAGCCTCAACATCACAACCCTGCTCTTGTATTCTTGAAATGAATGTCAGCATTGAATTTGCCTTCACCATTTTGACATGTGAGTTTTCCTTCAGACTAACAGGTCCATTTGTATTTTAACTTTTCTCCCAATTAAAAAAAAAAGTCTGCCTGTTTATTTTTTCGATTAAATTGCATGACCGTACACTTTCTGACATTGTGTTTAATTTGTCATTTTTCTGCCCCTTCTTTTAATCTGTCCATGTTTCCTCCACACTACCTGCTCCTCCACCTACCTTGTGAAATGCAAGGGAAGCTGTACCTGAGAAAGTTTGAAGGAGTTCTGGGTAGACCCATTACTTCATTACCATTGTGAGAATTGCATTGCTCACACCCAATAGCGGAACAGAGCATTGAAACCAGGAATCTCAAACCACATTGAAGTGTGCAATTAATCCTGAAATTGCATTGTGGTCAAACTGACCAGAGCAAAACTTGTATTTCAGCCTTTGGTTAAGGGTCATCCCTGATCTTCATTGTTTCGCATTATGACAACTAAAATTTTAACTATATCGAATCAGGATCTTAAATTTGTCTAAACCTCTTCTACCACTTTTGACCAAACTTTGGAACTTGGAATCCTGCAGCTTTGTGCAGGCCCTGATATATCTATATCTTGGCACAACATTTTGACTTTTCTATGGAAGTTGGTAATTTTGCTCCTTCAAAAAGAACAATGTAAATAGAAACTGGTTTTTAATGAATGCTCGTGTTATTGGTGTGACTAAAACTGTCTGTCCTTTATTGCACAGGTACTTCTACAAGCCAGGGTGGAGGAAATCAGCCTGGCAGCCGGGTCAGCTGAGTCCGCAGCACTCAGACTACGTGTGCCTCTGCAGCAGGTGCAGGCCCAACTGTCTGCCAGGTTGACTCCTTCCACGTGGATACTGACAGCATTGACTCTTCAGACTCTGAGGTAAGTGCCAGTTGGGACAGAGCTGGGTCAGGTAGGCATCTATGGATGCAGTCATATCTGGCTTGATACCAACTTCATTCAAATCTATGCATGGAGAACCTTGGGTATACAGAATGTATTATTGCATTTGTGCTTTCATAAACCATCCTTGTCTACATTTTTTTACTGCCTTCCAACTTGAAACATTTTGAGGAAAGCCATTGTTGGACAGGCTTTTTCTTGATGCATGGAAACTAATTGGTCAGAAGCAAAATATGACCTTGTGTGATAAACCTGATTCTTGTGGTATGGACATTTTGTACCTTGTTGCTGATTTTGGAGGGAGGACAAACATGCAGATCTTCAAGTAGTAACTGAACACTTGGTTAAAATATTTTGACGCAGAGGGTAATGAAAGTGGACAAGAGCCATTCATCCAAAGAGAATTGGTATGTATGTTGGTACAGAATCAGTTGCTGAAGGTGAAAATGAAGGGACTAGATAATTCAGATTTTTAGGCTTGACTGATAATAGTGTGATGGATGGAAACCTTGGCTCTGCTCTGGTTGCTTGCCAATTTTTAAACTGAGTGGCTTTCTACTTGGACTAAATTGTATGATATTATAAACAAGACTTTTTTTAAAAAGAAGCTCAACAGGCCTGTTTAAATCAAAAGGAAGCTGGAATTATCCTAGAAAGAAATCAAGCAAAACTGGTATTTTTGTACCAGTTAAGTGTAAATCATTAAATCTTTTGGGATGTACTCATTTCTTGCAAATTATAACTAATTTATGAATGGGAGAACAACAGACATTTTGCGGATGTGCATTTTAAAATTCCTTTGGCTCATTGGAAGATGCTCACTGGGTGGACACCCATTTTACAATAGTAGATGTACACCATGCATGCAAACATTCAGCACTAAGAATTACCATATTTTCTCAAGCTTGTACTACTTGCACCACTAGGAATACATCACTTGGACAGATCAGGCATTCAGTTGAAAATCTGTGCTTCAGAAATGTAACTGAATTTATTTATTTGCAGTCTGATCTCTTCCTGGGCATTCTGGACTACTTTGACCCAGAAACCTTGTTTCGATTCAATGAAGAGGGGTCCAGGCCCTTTGAATTGGGAGAGTGTACCTACAATGAAAATGTTGGTTGCCTACCAGCCTCCACCCCTGCACCTCTGGGGGCCTCATCAACCAAGCTGGAAGCCATTAATGAAATGATCCACTTTGATCACTTCTACCACAAGCCACTGGCGGAGTCCAACGTCGTGCAGAGCAGTGAAACTGCCATCAAAATTGAGCAAGTATCTTTTGGTAGCACCAATGAAATGATTGCAGAAGCCTCTTTACCAATGGAACTCAAACAGGAGCCCTCAGAAGATGAGTTCCTCACTGAAATGCAACTTACAAATCAACTTTCATCCAGGCAATGGAAAGAAAAGCCCATGTATCCCTTCGCACATCATGATTCTGATTATGAAGGATCCTCATCCCCTCTAAGTGATATGTCCTCCCCACTAACTTTTGGCAACAACTGGGAGGATGTTTTCACCAGTGAACTCTTTCCCCAATTAATTGCAGTTTAAAAGCCATGGAGGCTTCTGAAACTGTTCAGCTGGAGCTTATTTGGTCTCTTGAGTTCAAGGTTGGTTGTTGCCATTCCTGTTCATGGTTAGCAAGCTGCTTTGTTAACATGAAGGCTTGTGAGCTATTTAAACAACCTTGTCAACATGTAACCATAAAACTCTATTCTGTATATAGTTTTGCCTTGGAGCAAATCATGATTTCTAGTGTAACAACTTCAACTAGATGTTTTAATGGACACACCGACATTTCATTGGCAATTCATTGAGATCCAGAATATATCATTTGCTACTCTTGTACATCTGATATATGACTAAAAACAGGTGTAGATGTTTAGTAATCTTGTGTCGAAACAAATTGTCACAATTGGAAATAATACTGGAACATAATATGCTGGTACACATATAGTTCATTTCCCTACATCTCTTTCCAGTCAAAGTTAAGTATTTGCATGTATATAGATGCATACTACACTAGATATTCTCCTATAATTTACTATGTAAATGCATATGACAGTCTTGATTTTTATTTTTTGCCATTGCCTGGATGTAATTAAAGATGCTTTCTCAATTTTAATATTTAAACTTTGTGCAATTAAAAATAAGTGCAATGAATGTTTTGTTTGTTAATACACAAACATGTATTGTGGGAAACCTGCTTTGGGAGTGTGAAGGCTTACTCCTAGAGTAAGATTTGTTTGTTTTTCCCTGCTGCAGTACTTTCCTTTTTTAAACAACCCTCTGAACTGTCCAAAGCCTTTGGCTGGGTGTCATGTGGTACCTATTGCTGGGAATGGCAGATCTGGAATCTGGCAGTGGGACCCATGTGCATGCAATGAAAATTGATCCTTGAGCCTGAATTCAGCATAAATCTCTAATAGGACAGGAAGGAAGCTGGAGCATAGGCTGAAGGAGAAAGAGTGAACATGTAAAGAATGGGAGCAAAGAATGAAATGCTGGAGGAACTCTACACATAAAATGCTGATAATTTCATCTCCTTTGCTTGAATTACTTGTCTAGAACTATTGCACATCAAAGTGAAAATGAGGACTGGGAAGTTGTAGAGGGATAAGTCATGTTATCCATCTTGCTGCTGCTCTAATTGCGAGATCAAAACTTAAGTACTACAATATTTCAATTTGGATTGTGGTGAACACTTAACAGGAACAGAACATAAATATCACTATTCTTTATGGCAGCAAGATAAAGCTCGAAGCCTTTGTGGCAGCAGTTAGTATAGTCAAGGTAATAATCCATTGGATTGCCTCTGAGAACCACACCTTTACAGAAGACCATACAATTTGTAGCATGTGTGAAAGAAAGAGATGCCCAAGCACTAAATGTGACAAAGATAATGGCCTTCAGTCAAGCTGCTCCTGTACATTTATAACACTGGCATCTATGCACTATTAATCTGGTGGTTAATTAATACCCAATAGATCTACTCACACATCAATGAGCAGTGCTTGTAAAGTAGCTTTCAATTATCATGCCCATTTTGGGTTTTGTCAGGACCCCACCATGTGGACTAAAGAGCTGGATTCCTGAGATAAGGTGAGAGTGACTGCACTTGGCATCAAAGCAGCATTTGCCTAAAGGTGACATGTGCCTTGATAACACAATTTAATGGGCCTCAAAGAGACAAAAATCCAAACATTGGAATTGTATTTTGCAGAAAGGAAGATAACATCCAAGCCTTTGCACAGTATTTGAGGCCTGGCCATCCTCAGCTGTTTCATCAATACCAAAGTCACAAGTCAGGATGTTCATTGATGATTCTACCCAATTCCATCTGTAACTCTTAAGCAAATTAAACAGTCCACATGAGCAAGCAGCAAGTTCTGGAGCATTTTCAGGCATAGACTTATGTGGCAAATAACTTTCAAACCAGAGAACTGCAAGGCAGCAATAATTTCCAAGTGGGGGAATTCAGAATATTTTCCCAGATTTCCAGAAGGCATTTGATAAAGGGCTGCTGCAAAAGTTACCAGGGAGATAAAATGCAGATATAATCCAATTTGAGGTCTGTTGCGTAATAGGAATCCGAAATAATGAATGATATTCCACGGATTTATTCTGCGGCTCAGCTTACAATTTATACTTGAGACTTGGATGAAAGCATGGGAAGGGATGTTTGGTAAATGTCTGCACAAGATGGGTAGGAAAATAAATTGGGAAGGAGTCATCCATTAACTTCATGGGCAAAGATTGAATATTTGGAAATTATCAGGGAAGATTCTGAAATTGTCCATTTTGAGAAAAAAGAGGCATATTATCTAATGAGAGTTTAGAGTTCCGAGATACAGAAGGATCTAGGTGTCCAAATGCAGGTATGCAAAGGCTAGTATGCAGGCATAACAAGTAACTAGATATAACAAGTAACCAGAGAAGCTAACCAAATTTTTTTTTACTGCAAAGGGAAGTGAACATAGAAGTTGCGAGATCATGTGTTGGTTTTTGGGACATTGGCTTTTAGGGCATCAGTAAAATTGCAACTGCAGTGCTGTGTGCAGGGCCATTCTCCATATTTAAGGAAGGATGTTACCACATTGGAAAAGTTTCCGAGATGGTTGGGTTGCTTTCTGAGGAAAGATTAGACAGATTAGTCTTGTATGTGTTTAGAAGAGTCCGAAGGAACTTGATTGAATCATTCTACATCTTCAGGGGTCTTTAGATGAAGAGGTAGAATTTAGAAATAAGGGCCATTTTAAAAAAAAGTTGCCCATTTAAAGCTGAGATGTTATTTTTGAATTGAGAAATGGAGTCATTGGAACCCTTCCTGAAAGGATATTGGTGTGACAAGATATATTTTATATTATAAATTAATGTCTTTAAGAGAAATTGTGGGGGGGGGGGGAATTTAGTGTACGTCACCACAAACAAAGACAGTAACACCTATGCATAAGGAGATTTAACGTCAACAGTGACATTAAATGCCTATGGAGGCTTCACAAGTAGGTGTTAATTGGACTGATGCTGTGGAGTAAATGGATTATTGTTTTGAAATCAACAGATGGCCAGGCTCAAGAAAATAATTCCAGTGCTGCAATCTGGTTGCAGTTTGCTGTTCTAAGAAGGTCATGTGGTTTTGGAAGCAGAGAGAGAGAAAACTGACTTCTGCAGTGGCTTTTGAAAGCTTGTTTGAAACCCCATTTTGAAGAAGGGTTGTGAGTTCTGAATTCAGCCTGTTGAAAAACCCTTGTGGTTCTTACATGGCTAGAGTGTTTCTCTTGAAATAAGGGAAACAGAGGAACTCTGAGGTGGCCTGGAAGAAGAGATTATCATTTGGAAAACCCACGATGGGGCAAGTTTCTTCAGCAAGACAATGAAGTACTGATTGAGGGAAATCAAATTATGTGTGTTCAACGAGCAACCGATCTCTCTGAAACCAACTAGAATTTTCTTGAGCAACAACCATTTACCTTTTCACTAGAACCTGATGAAAATTAATAAATACTAAATTCTCTGCACGGTATAAGAATGCCTGATACCGGTGAACTTGGAGAAGTGAAATTGGACTGTGAATCAAAGAACTTTTCTGAACATATACATATTACATACATGTGCGCTGAGAAGGGGGTTAAGTCAGGGGTGTCAAACTCAAATTCACGGAGGGCCAAAATTAAAAACTTGGACTAAGTCGAGGGCCGAACTAAATATTGAAAATTTTCAACAACATCTGCATGTTTTCTCTTCTTTCAACATATGTAATGTTAAACTTTAGGATATAACTTTAGGAGGATAATGTTACAGGTCAGGAGTAGGTAGCTCAAGTTCACCCTTTGCTTGACCTGAGGGAAACCTATTTGGTCCCTGTGGAGATGTAGTCAGCATTCACAGGCTGTGTCCATTTTGGCCTGCATCAGGACTCAGCATTTCCTGCTCACTCCTCAGGCTCTAGGCCTCTATTAACCCTCGACCCACCATCCCTCTACCTGACCAGTCCTTTACCCAACCTCTACTCACCCCTCACTCCATTCGCTCTGCCTCTACCCACCCCATCCTATACACGCCCCTCTACTGCCTCTCCCCTCAACCTGTTCCTCCCTCTACCCGTCTCACCCTCTAATCACCCCTCCCCCCCTCCCCTACTCGCCCTGCCCCTCCCCTACTCGCCCTGCCCCTCCCCTTTTACCTCTTCCCTATCCACCCCTCCTTCTACTCATCCCTCCCTCTAACTGCCCCTCGCACCACCATAACTTCCCCTGCCCATTACTCCTCACCTACACCCTCTGCCCACCCCTGCTTACCCACCCACTCAGGCCCAGCGCGCTGCCGATCAGCCTTTGCGGACAGCCACCATCTCTCTCTTCACGTGCAGGGCTGAACCAGCCGTCCCTGGGGTCCGCGCGGGTGCAAGCGCTGAAGGCCGTGGCGACTGGGAGAAGTGCGCTCGCGCTGTGGTAGGGCCGTCCGGTGTCAGTCGCGTGGGGCTCGCGCTGCCCGGGGGCCATGCGCAGCCTGCCATGCCCGTCGCGCCGACAGGAAATCACAGGCGCTCGCCAATCCGCCGCACTGCTCGACAGGTGGGAGAAGTGACTGGTTGTGCGGGGAGCCTTCCAACTGGCTTGCTGGCTGATGACATCGACAGACTTCTCGTGTTACAATTTCTCGTGTTACAATGGGAAAGGATGTGCAATGAAGGGGGAGGATGGTGGGGGTGACATGACCAAAAAACAGCATCGGCTCTCGCTGCAGGGCGGGCCATCTCTAATACATTTTTTAAATGATCTAGTGGGCCAAATTTGGCCTGCGGGCCAGAGTTTGACATGTGTGGGTTAAGTTAATAGAAATAAGTTAAAGTTTAAATAATAAGTTTAAGAATTTCTATTGCTTTTGGGGTCCTCTGGGCCTGTAACATTGGAAACAGTCTGAATATTTTGAAGGATAGATAGGTTGTTAATTAGCCTATAAAAGATGTGCACAGACATATCGGAATGTGGAGATTAACATCAAATTAAATGTTGATGTGGTTTCAAAGAGCTGAGTGGCCTCTGGGTACCCCCTCCATCACCCTTTCCCATGAAGGTTCAATGTGAGAAGCACTTGAACATTTTGACATAAACAAGATACTGTTGATGCTGGAAATCTGAAATAAATGCAGAAGCTTATGGAAATACTCAGCAGGTGAAGAGAGGAACAGAATCAGCTAGAGGGCATAGATGAGAAATGAAAGGATTAGAGAAGATCTGATGAATTTTTTTTCACCCAGTTGATGGTTGTCATCTGGTGTACATTAATAAGTTAGTGGTTGAGACAGGTATGTTCACAACTGTTAACAGGTAGCTGCACCAACAATGAATTGTTAAGGTATCAAAGATACTGGTAAAAGGGATTAGTGACAATGGGTACTTAATATTCAGAATGGGCATGACGGGGTAAATGGCCTGTTTCTATGTGGCCTGATTCTGTGCCTCTAACTCAGGACAATGACCTTTGATCAAAACTAGAAATAGAAATAAATAAATTTTAAGATATGCTGAGAGAATGTGAGAAGAAATAAAAAAGAATGGTTTGGCAACTACGTTGGGCCAATGAAATTGGAAAGGGTTTCCCCTGAATGGTATTGACTATTGGACCTGAGTTTGCATAAATATTAAGAAAACAAAAAAAGTTTATTTTGCAATATCGTTGAAAAGAAATTCCCAGAAAATTCTTGACAAAGCATACGTAATTTCTATGAAAAGGACAAAACCATATGCTTCAAAACCCATTTCCTTTCTCACAGTGATATGACCTTAGGACTTCCCTGTGTTCTGATTTTCCATTGCAGTCTGGTGAGTTCCACAGACATTTACATGGAAGGAAATAAAGTTGGACTTTTTCAGTGACTGATTTGTGTCTAAACCTCCACTCTTCAGGTCCCACTGCTTGTCTAACTAACATTCCTCAGTTCACATTCTCCTGCTCCCAGTTCAGCACAGAGTCGAGTTCAGTGGTTCTCAACCTTTTTCCTTCCACTCACATCCCACTTTAAGTAATCCCTATGCCTTTGGTGCTAAGTGATTAGTAAGGGATTGCTTGTGGGATGTGAGTGGAAAATTTGAAAATCCACTATTTTAATCGTACCTAATTGACTCATTATGTGCATGGTTTCATAACTCAAAAGAAATGGGCCAATTACAATTTTTCACAAGCAAAATAGTTCAGTAACAATTGGGTCTAGAGCAGTGATTCTCAACCTTGGGCTGGATGATACTTCAGTCTGTTTCTGAGTAAAACGATGAAATCTTTTGATTACAGTGCCATGCAGCAGCTCTGATTGCCCCCAGTTTACACACAATTAAAGAATACACTCACTTGTTTCATTCAGCACAAAATAAAGTTGACTTGCTTTATTCCCTTCATACACAGCACTGCATTCTTCATCTCCCCAAACCCCACTGCACGGGTGATCTTGATGCTCTCACTCTCCTCCTCCTGCATCCAAGAGCCATCTCACATAAGCAGCCTGCTTCATTAACTCGCACCTGCACGCTATTGCTCCTTTGAGTCAATTCAGATTATGTCATCAGTGACTGGCACCACTGCCAACACAGGTAAATACCCAACTGCAACAGCCGCATCAATGGCTCTGCCGTCTTTGGGGTGTAGGGAGCAGGGGTAGAGGAGGTGCAATGGCGAACAGGACTTGTGATAATGGGGCAGTGGAGGTGCCTACATTAGAGGAGGCAATATGATCCTCAACCACTCCAAAGAGACTTCCTTTGTATTTCTTTATTTTCGCACGATGGAGCTGGAGTGTGACAGTTCTGCTCCATAACAGAAGAAAGCTTTTCTTTGTATCTCAGCACACATGACAATAATAATGAATAAATCTAAACCCAGGCCTCATCAGCCCCCTCAGATGGGCATAAAAAAAATCTCATGGCACTAATATAAAAAAAGTAGCAGATTTGTCCTCTGAGTGAGTGCAAATTATATAATAATTAGAATAGATATTCTAGTTATTGTTTTTGCAAATTTGCTATGCTCAAATGGGTCATTCCCATCAAACAGATACAACAGAAAACTGCATTGCAGCTGTATATGATTGACTGAAGTTCTCTGTGAAACCTGAGATCACAAAGTTGCAGTATAAATAGAAGTTCTCTTTTTCTGTTCTGAGTCTATAATTTACTATTAATTTCCCTACACTTTGTGCTCACTTAAACCAGACATCATGATATTAATACTATGCAAGTTAACCAAATCTACAAGCAAAAAGGGTTATTTATATGTTAAGCAAGTATCATTATCTATACTGGTAAAACAGCCTCATAACAGAATCTGTTGGATATTCAAATTGGTGTTAAATACTTTGCCTGACCTTTCTGTACAACTTTTTTTCTGAAGATCTCAAGATGAATTTGACTTAGCCTGTTTCTGTTGACCTTTGAGTGATCAATATATTAATATTTTTGGCCAATGGGTAACCATTTAAAAGTAGGAATCTAAATCAATCCAGTGGTTTCATTTATTAAAGATAAAACCCAGCCTTTCCACAATTTAGTATTTTAATTTTACCAGAAACTTTTGAGTTGATGAATACACAGAACAGCTTTCATATTAACATTCCAGGACAGATAGCGAGGCTCATATAAGCATTGAAAAGTGGTGTTGCATTGGCAAATCTTCATGTATGTGACTGCCACCATTTTGACAATGGTGGATAATGTTCTGGGGTGTCTAGTTATGAAGCCATAGTGAATTCATTAACATATTTAAATCAGACTTCTATCATGTTCTCCTGCTTTTCTTCCAAGAGCTTGGTAAATCTGGCAGTCAAGAGAACAAGGGGGCTGTTGCTTCAAACAGCTCCCTGTGCAATACTCTTGGGGGCCAGACCAACACCAGCTCTTCCCACTTCATCCTTCAACCTCTCTTCCACAATCATTAACCGCTGCCATCAATAAACCCGAATCTTTGGTGCTCTCATCCACTGCTCCTTCCCTTCTCTTTGCCAAATATCTCTTACTCCCCTCACCAATTCCCAAACTTCCCTGAATGTTGCTCTTTTCCCAAACATGTTCTCATCTCTCCTTTCTCCGCTGTCTCTTATTTCTTCTACATCTCCCCATTGTTCTTAATTGTTACTGCTCCTATGCCCCAATCTCATGTTCGCACATCTCTGCCACAGGTGATGGAAGGCAGGGCCCTTAGCCACAGACACTTACCACTGGTATTCTGGAGAGCAGAGAACAGATGCAATTGTGTCTTCCCATTCTTTTCAGCAGGGCCCCAGTCTGATCATCCATGCCTGCTTTCCCTGTGCTACTGTGTTCCACACCTCAACTCTCCTTGTCAATGTGTAAACTCCAAGGAGCAGCACATTTGCTCAGAATCAATAGATGGGCAACTGAGAATTCCACCGTGTTCACTGTCTGTCCTTGATTTCAAATCCATTTATGATCTCATATATGAAGTTCACCTTGCCCGTTTCCTCTGATCATGCCCTCACTTACTTTCTGTACCGATATAACTTGCCTCCTTCCCCACCGCACCATGGGTAATGAGGCTTTGGATCCCTCCCAAGGTACTTCAGTCTTGGTAGCTCTCCGTTTGCAAGGGGCCTATTCTTGCTTGTGCTTTTTACGTTGCTGAATGCAGTGTCATTTGCTGTCGGATACAGGAGAGAGACCATCAGTGACCATTCGTGACGTCTGAAGAAGCTTCATGCATAATGTCCACCCACATGCTGCTTCTGATGAACAGCAGCTGGGAAACAGATTGACACCATGAAACAGATGGGGTTTTAGCTGCTTAGTATGTAAATCTCCTTCAGTGACTCAAATGTTTATTTTGACTTAATTTCTTGACCATGTTTTCAAATCCCTTTTTGACTGAAACCCCGTTTCATTCTTTCAGCCTTCTGAGTTCTCTTCGGAATCTGCAGCTGGTCGGAATGTTGCCTTACTGCTCAAATGACCTGTGTTCAAACCTGATCTTGGGTTTTGTCTGTGTGGAGTCTGCTTATTCTCCTTCTCCCCATGTTGGTTTTCCCTAGGTGTTTGTTTCCTCCCATATCCCAAAGACTTACTGTTTGGTAGGTTAATTGGCCACTGTATAGTGCCTCTCTAGAATCCAGGGGAAAATAAAATGGGATTAGTGCCATGGGGTACTTGGTGGATCAAATGACTTACTTCTATGCCTTATGACAGCATTTAATCAAGGTCCTGATTTAATGGAAGTACTAGAAAAACTCATCAGGTCCGTAGAAAGTGTAAAGTAACCAATGTTTTGGGCCTCTGCCCTTCATTGGGAATCTGGAAAAACGGAGATGACTGAATAAGGTCCTTCCCTTTTATTATACAAGCGTCTTACCTGCTTTTCCAGATTCCTGACAAAGCGCTCAGGCCTGAATCATTGATTGCCTTTGACTTCCTTTGGATGCTATGTGACCTCCACTATGTTTGGGTGTTGGACTTAATCCCAGTATCTGCAGATTTCCATGTTCTTGATTTAATTACTCATCCACTGGTGAATGCACACTCTAGCATCCAGGTCCCAGGCTCTGAATTATCCTCCCTGATCCTCTTTTATGTTTTTATTACACAGCTGCTGGATTCTGGGAAATTATTCCCAAATTCCTGGAATGCAGTCTGTGTTCCAAAATTTTACCTGCGCCACCCCTAGACATTTTTGCGCGATGCCTGCAGTCTAAATTGAACTGCAGACAGTCCGCAACAATGGTCTAATGAATACGATGCAATGATGATGTGTTCAGCTCGCGACATTGCAACACAGGAGATTTAAATGTGCAGCAGGGAGACATTTACTTACCAGGAGCACTATGTTGAATCATTGGAGTGATGCTGGCATTAACAGGATCTGTGGATCAAGAGCCATTTTGCTGTCTGGATGCTTTTTAGGATGCAGATGAATGACGGCACTGATGACGATGACGCAGTGATGCCATGGGTTACATGTAAGTTATGTGTCATGGGTGACATTGATCCATGTCCAGTCTACATAAGTACTCCACCCACGGAACTTTGTTTAAACACAAGGCGATATCCGAACACAGATCTTTCTGTGTGAATGGCCACTCTGGAAGGTAAGTGTGAAAAATGACTACGAAAAAATAATGTTATTTATGTGTAAAAAAACATATTTGACTTTCATCTCTATTTTCCTCAAAGGGCCTTCCTTGAACTATGAACATGCTGTAAACACTCAGCAGGCTAGGCAGCACGTGTAGAAAGGGGCACAGAGGTGACTTTTCATTCTGTCGAAGTTTGTGAGGGTGGGCTGTTGCAGGAGTGCAGTAGGCTTTAAAACGCAGTGGGAGAGGTAGGTGCTTGTTTGCATTTCTCCATTGGCTTATTAACTGTAGCCAATAAAAAGAGGGAAAGCTCAAGTGGAACAGCCAGAGTATGAGATGGGGCAGAGGCAAAGTCAAAGGCAGGGCAAGGCAAGGGCGAGGGCAAAGGCAAATTAAAGACTAAGGCATGGCAGACAGAGCACAATAGGCAGGCAAAGGCAGCCAAAGGGAAGGCAAGATGGCAAGTTAAAGGCAAAGGAGGGCAGGACAAGGCAAAGGGAAAGCAGGGCAATGGCGAGGGATGGGACATGAGCAGGCAAGGCACGTAGAAAGCAGAGAGTAGTAGTGGATGGATGGAAAATATTATGCTTAGAGGCCAGTTATGTGGAGTTCTACAGAGATCTGTTCTGGGACCCTGTTCTTTTTGATTTTTATATATGACCTTGTTGAAGAAACGGAAGGATGGCTCAGTTAGTTTGTGTATGATATGTAGGTTGGAGATATTATGGATAATGCTGAAAATTTTCATAGGTTACAAAACAATATTGACAGGATGCAGAGTTGGATGGAAATGTGGTAAATGGAGTTCAATCCAGATAAGTGGGAGGTGATGCATTTTGGAAGGTCAAACCAGAAGGCTGAGTACAAGGTTAATGATACATTGGAGATTTACAAGGATGTTGTCTGGATTGGAAAGAAGTCCTCTGAGGCAAGGTTAGCAGAGCTGGGACTTTTCTCTTTGAAACGAAGAAAGATGAGAGGTGACTTAATAGAGGTCTATGAGATTCTGAGAGACATAGATACTGGCGGACAGCCAGTACCCTTTCCCCAGGGCAGGAGTAGCAGAGGACATCTGTACACACTGAAGGGAGGAGAGCTTAGAGAAGATATCAGGAGTAAGAGATGGTGGTGGAGGCTGAAATATTTAGGCACATGGATGAAAGGAAGATACAAGGTTATGAGGTAGGAAGGTTTTAGAATCAGAATTTATTGTCATGAAGGACTCCTAGACAGGCACATGGATGAAAGGAAGATACAAGGTTATGAGGTAGGAAGGTTTTAGAATCAGAATTTATTGTCACGAAGGACTCCTAGACAGGCACATGGATGAAAGGAAGATACAAGGTTATGAGGTAGGAAGGTTTTAGAATCAGAATTTATTGTCACGAAGAAGTCATGAAATTTGGTGCAAACATTCATATTTTGTGTTTTTTGGTGGGAATACATAGGTAAGCACAATATCGAGGGCTGAAGGACCTGTGCTGTAGTGTTCTATTCTATTCCAACTCCGGGTCGATGACCCTTTCGATGTTGACAGAACTTCTTGGACCTACAAACTCAGGTCGGATTATAGCTAGAGTTTGGACAAAGGGTCTTTGAGCTGAAGAATTAACTCTTTCCACACATGCTGCCTGACTGTTTTTGCCCTGGTTCGTTGTGCAGCTGAATGATTGTTAGTGTTGACTTGCAAGGCTGTTTGTGGAAGAACCCTTCTCACTCTACCAGAAATAATGCGACAATTCACTTGAACTTTACTTGATGATGAGTATTTCCCACTTTTTTCTGTTTTTATTTCAGTTTCCCAGCATGCTCAGTTTCTTCCTTAAAAAATGACCTTTCCTATGATCTACCTCTGTGACAATGCACTCATGGGCTGCCTTGTCTCACAGACACCTTCAGTGGCTGTGGACCACTTTAGAACATCTTGACGTCATAAAGGATTCATCAAAATACATATCTTCTTTCCTCTTCACAGCCCTTGATGAATGAGATACAGTTTCCACCCACCCCCAACACTAGCAAAGCATCTTCATTCACAAGCCAACCATGCTCACTGCATTTTCAGCACTTTGTAAGTAGATTTCCATCTGGCGTGAAATTAAAATGAGCATGTGTACTATTTCAACATACTGCAGTTCTTGGCATTATCCCCATTCCAACATTATTAGATCAATACTAACAAAGATATCCATAAAGCTAGGGAAAATAAGTTCATGGGGCAGTGTGTAGTAGTCCTTTGATAAATCTTTGAGCGATAAGGATATTTTATGGGATCTTGCTTTGAAGCACAAGGCAGGATGGAGCTAAGGCAGGAAAGGTCAAATGATCCTTTCACAAGGACCTCTTCAAATTTGTATGGTAGTTCAAAAAGGTATTTATTTAAAAGAAAGCATTTGGGTGATGGTCAGCTGTGACTATCTAGAGGAAAGCAAGATCTGCATAGTCAGGGTCACCTTGACTCTAGTCAGAGGCCGTCTTTCTGCATGAAAATCAAATATTAGTTTCTTTTGATCTCAGAGTGAGCTGATCCGCCTCATTAACAAGTGTGGAAACCAGTCTCCAGGCAGTGGCGGATTATACCGTAATGTAAGAGGGAAACTTACTTAACCTTGCAAGGCAATCAAATGTCAGTAGTATTTATAGTTATAAGGACAGTTACCTTAAACTGCTCTGTCAAAAAGGGTATGCTGCAATCAGAATATTAGTTCCTTTATCTGACTTCATGTTTTTGGTTGAATTCACTTTGAAATTACAACAGAGGACTGAGCTTAGCCCTAATCTATTCTTTTTTGACTCACATTAAATGCAACTGCAATTATTTATTTATCTATCCTTTTATGTTTATTATGCTTTTTTCTATTTTGACATATTATGATCATTTATTTTACACTATTGTAACTGGTGTATCTTATGTACCTGTGTGGCTTTAACAATTAAGAATTTTGGAGTATCAGTACATTGTACTTATGTACATAACAATAAACTCTCATAATCTAAATTGAATTTGCACTGTAGAAATGAAGGTTTGAATTCCATGTGTCTGAAGGGAGCCATAGTTGGAATGATGGTATTATGTAACAATGGAAGAAGATGCAATCAGAAGGCAGACTTGATATCAGCAGATTAAGAAGGAGGAACTGATTTCAAGCTGTAGAAATGTTTGTCCAAATGGCCCTAGTAGTAGGTTAAATGGGGGAGACATAAATGCAAAGGTTAGCCAATTATGTAGGAAGAGAGTGTGGTTTTATTCATAGAATTTAACTTAAGTGGAAATTTGAACAAACATGACAAAAACCAGTGAAATGTTGGGGAGTGTAGTTTTTGTCATCCATGTGCCCAAAATCCACAAGGGATGTAAAGTTTAGAAATAAGTACTGAGAAAGGATTCATTAAAAGCCCAATGGTACATGAATATTTATCTAATATTGATCAAAAATAATCAACCTTAATAAAAGGTAAAATAAGGGAATCATGTAAAACAGGTTCCAAGATTCCAGATTTAGCTCAGACTGCCTTCATCGAATTGAGAATTAAGCAGATGACGTGAACAGTGTGAAATATAAAGTGTTCATAATCACTACTCTGGAGACAAAGTCTGAAGAACAGGTTCAGCTTTATTTCGAGTCTGCAGAGTCAGGTATCCCTGATCTGGAGACACACTGGAGGTTCAGAATCATCACTCTTTTGTACAGTCCCGCACTCAACATCACCCCACCTTCATTTACCTTCTTTCAGTCAGAATCCCAATATATTACAACATTCTCCTTTTCCCTTCCATCAAAACAGGTATCACTCAGTTCCTCTTCATATATCGCATGTTATGTTAATTAGTTCATTACCTCCTTTAGGGGGGTCTAAGTTAATATTCATGTCTCTATTAAGCAAGCGCAGTATTAGCTATAGACTACCTTAGATCACTGTACCAGCTTGAACCAGATCCTTGCATCCTTGGGGTTCCTGATAAGAAGAGGCCTACTAGCTAGTATTGTCTGTTTTCAAGCTCTCATCTACATTCTTAGCATTCCATCCCTTTTCACAGAATGGTGCGAGTTTAATCATCTTCAACCATATTTCACAATTCCTCCCTTTTCTCTTTACCATGTATTTTTGATTAAACTGCATTATTATTCACTTTTTATTTCCTCAAATTGTTGTAACCTGAGTTGAATTTGTCGTTGTTCATCTGTCATGGGGTTTTTTAATACCATCTGCTTCGCTCCAGTAGCTGAGTAGATTAATCTGGTAATAACACATCGTAGGATGGCCAATCCAATAAACAAACCCACTATAATCATTAAACCATATATTGCAAGGTGCATTAACCATGGTCCCCAACCTCCGAAATTCCAATCTCCCCATGTCCAATCACCCCATAATCCTTTTTGATATTTGTCTCCAGCCTCCTGTATTTTCTCTCTATACTTTTTAATATGGACTGCCAAATCCGAGATATTAACTGATTCATCCGGGATGTATATGCAACATTCAGAGCCAATTAAAGCTGGTTAAGAACATGGACGTGGGGAATTAAGTAGGTCAGGTAACAACATTCACTCCAACCTTTAGGTGTAGGGGTCAATTTAAACCCTTTTGTCTGATTCCAACATTCCTTTTCCCCGGGTAACCATGAATAAATTTTTCGTCCACACACCCAATATGTGCCATTTCTTTTCTTTGGCTTGGCTTTGTGGACGAAGATTTATGGAGGGGTAAATGTCCACGTCAGCTGCAGGCTCGTTTGTGGCTGACAAGTCCGATGCAGGACAGGCAGACATGGTTACAGCGGTTGCAGGGGAAAATTGGTTGGTTGGGGTTGGGTGTTGGGTTTTTCCTCCTTTGTCTTTTCTCAGTGAGGTGGGCTATGCGGTCTTCTTCAAAGGAGTTTGCTGCCCGCCGAACTGTGAGGTGCCAAGATGAACGGTTTGAGGCGATATTAGTCCACTGGCGGTGGTCAATGTGGCAGGCACCAAGAGATTTCTTTAGGCAGTCCTTGTACCTCTTTGGTGCACCTCTGTCACGGTGGCCAGTGGAGAGCTCGCCATATAACACGATCTTTGGAAGGCGATGGTCCTCCATTCTGGAGACGTGACCTACCCAGCGCAGTTGGATCTTCAGCAGCGTGGATTCGATGCTGTCGGCCTCTGCCATCTCGAGTACTTCAATGTTAGGGATAAAGTCGCTCCAATGAATGTTGAGGATGGAGCGGAGACAACGCTGGTGGAACGTTCTAGGAGCCGTAGGTGATGCCGGTAGAAGACCCATGATTCAGAGCCGAACAGGAGTGTGGGTATGACAACGGCTCTGTACACGCTGATCTTTGTGAGGTTTTTCAGTTGGTTGTTTTTCCAGACTCTTTTGTGCAGTCTTCCAAAGGCACTATTTGCCTTGGCGAGTCTGTTGTCTATCTTGTTGTCGACCCTTGCATTACAGGCTGCGGAATTCACAGTCGTGTGACGGTCCAATTCTGCATGCAATTGGAAACTCCTAGTTGGTCTGGGGAAGATCAATTTATATTACAGAGGCAAGTTATATTCTTAAGTCCCTCCTCAAAAGGAAGCAACACTCCAGACTGAGTAATTGCTGACTTTGTTAGTTTTGGTCATATCAACCACCCTTTGTATTTATCTTCAGTGGTTGGATCACTGTTGCTGGGCAAAGTATATATATATACATCAAATAATTCATGTCGGGAGAGAGGGACTACTACTAAGGGGACTCCTGACTTGCCATGGGTGTGGTATTTTCACACATACCCAACAATCTGTTTGATTTTGGTTCTTAGCATAATTAGTACATAGAGAGATAAAAGAATTTTTAGGTTCAACATGCAAAACTATATATGTAAGTACAAATTGAGATAGTAAGTGTAATTTCATTATTGTAGTTTTCTGTCCTTTTTCACTCATCTTTCTTTCCCTCTGCAGCTGGTGGTGGGTCTATTGGTCCCTTTATTCTTGAAGCATGTGTCCACCCCTTTTCCTTCGTTCAGACCACTGTTTCTGTGGTCAACAGTACCAGATATGGTCCATTCCACTGGGCTGAAGCTTTTCTTCTTTCCACGATTTGATCAGGACCCAGTCACCAGAATTCACAGAGTGGATAGGGAAATCCAGAGGAGGGCTCTGCACTAGCAGACCCGTAGCTTTTAAATCTGCAAGAGAATGAGAGACTGCCAGTTCCTTAAAAACACATAATTACTTTCAACTGTAGGAATTCCCTTTACCCGCCCCAAATATGGGAGTCCAAATAACATCTCATAAAGGGTTATTCTAATGCCTTGTCATGGGGCTGTCCGAATTCTGAGAAGAGCTATTGGTAAGCACTTGGTCCAGGGTAATTTAGTCTCTTCTTTTAGTTTTATAATTTGCCTTTTTAACTATAACCTAGAAGGTTCTTTCACCAACAGTCCAACGGTCAGTTCAAGTACATTTGTTACCATCTGATTGTACATTGATCACTACCTGTGATGTGAGACATGGAAGAAAGCCTCTACTTCCTCAGGAGTTTGTGGAGGAGCTAGTGGAGTTGTTCAAGTGAACCGGTATGGACTTGAAGGGCCGACATGGCTGTTTCCGTGCTGCAAACGGTTATATGGTTATATGGTTAAAGTGGCATTAATTCGCTCCACTCTTCCCGAACTCTGTGGATGCCATGGTGTATGCAGCTTCCATTCTATCCCTAAGGCTTCACAGACCAGACTGTGAATTTTAGAAGCGAAGTGCGTTCCCCGATCTGAATTGATGGACTCAGCTATTCCATATCGGGGTACAATTTGTTCCAGAATTATTTTTGCCACTGCTTGTGCAGTGGCATTGACAGTGGGAAACGCTTTGACCCATCTCGTGAAGTAGTCCACTATTACTAGTAGAAATTTCCATCGCTGGATCTTAGGGAGTTCGGTGAAATCCACGTATCCGCTGAAATGGCCAGATTGCTAAAGGTTGTCCTCCTCCAGGCATAGCTTTCATAACTTTCTTATTAACCTTTAAACAGATCACACAGCAATTCACTGTCTTGCTAGGGTATAGACTCCTCTGCAGGCGTAAGTTCATAAGAATGCATCACACAGTGCTTGCGCTCCCCAGTGGGAGCATGAGTGCAGTTCCCCTAGTATCTGCTGGGTGATTTCTTTATTTAACAATTGTCTTCCATCGGGGATCCACCATTTTCCATCTTCCTTCTTCTTTGCTCCCATCTTTTCCATTTGTTCTTCTTCAGCCCCTTCTCTGAGAGGTATCAGAGTCATCATGTGCTCTGTTCCTGATCGTGCCGCTTGTCAGGCCAGTTCATCAGCCATCCGATTTCCTCACGCTTCTGGTGAGTTCCCCTTCTGATGTCCTGGTACATGTACTATGGCAATTCTTTCTGGTTTGATTAATGCTTCCAAAGTCTTTTCAATTAGTTGCTCATGAGCTAGTTCTTTTCCTCTTGATGTTATCATCCCTCGTTCTTTCCAAATTTTCCCAAATGTGTGTACCATTCCAAACGCGTATTTGGAATCTGTATATATGGTAACTTCCTGCCCTTCCAACAGTTCCAGGGCTCTCATTAGGGCATACAACTCGCAGGACTGAGCGGACCAGCTGCTGGGTAGATGCCCAGTTTCCAATTCAGTTCCGGTAACTCCATCAACAATAAGCATATCCACTGTATCTCTTTCCATCTATACAGCTCGACGATCCATCTATGAACCACCATTGTTCTTCTGACAGGGGATCCTCTTCTAAGTCATCTCGACTTTTCATTTGCAGCTCGATCACCTCGCTTCAGTCGTGCCTTGAATCCTCTGGTTCTTTATCTTCTGACGAGTACAGGAACTGTGAAGGGTTCAGACTTTTATCTGCACAAATAGTTAAGCCATCTTTTTCCATTAAGATTGCCTCATACTTTAAAATGCTCGAGTCTGTCAACCATCTGTGAGACTTCTGAGTTAAAATGGTTCTGACAGTGTGTGGAATGAATACAACCAGACTCCCTCCACTAATACTGCCATGGCTGCTACTGCTTGAATGCATCTGGCCACCCTCGTGATATTGGGTCCAACATTTTTGAGAGGAATGCCACAGGTTGCCTTTGGCCTCTTCTTTTCTGAGCTAGCACTCTCAAAGCTATCCCTTTTTTCACATTTACAAACAAGTGGAAATATCAGGCAAAGCCAGGACTGGAACATAAATCAAGTCTTTCTTCAAGCGATTAAATTCCTGCTTTTCCTCTAGGTTCCACTCCACATTTTCTTTTTGCTTCCCAGTTTTTCATATAAGAATCGGAGTTTCTGTGCGTATCTATATATCCACACTTGGCAATACCCGATTAATCTGAGGAACTTCTTAATCTCCTTCTGATTTTTAGGTATCGGCAGACCAGTGATACCAGCAATTCGTTCAGGTCCGATTCTCTTTTTCCCTTGACTAATCAAGTGTCCCAAATACCTTACTTCCTGTTCCACGAATTGCAATTTGTTCTTAGAAACTTATAACCCTTTCTCTCCCAAGAAGTTTAGCAACTCGATGGTGGATTTACGAACTTCATTTTCCTTTGTTCCTGAAATCAACAGGTCGTCTACATACTGTATTAACTGTGTTCCTGTAGTGCTTGGGTGTTCTTCTAATACTTGTCCAAATAGATTGGAAGATTCTGTAAACCCTTGGGGGAGGACTGTCCATCGATACTGCTGTTTTCTTCCTGAGTGAGAATCCTCCCACTCGAATGCAAAGTCGTGACTATTCTCATCCAAGGGGCAACTCCAAAAAGCATCTTTCAAATCTACAACTCCTTTGGCACGACCCCCATGGCCAGTGACATCCTAAATATCTCTGTTAATCTGTCAATATCTCTGTTAATGGCCCCACTATCTGTCCACTAGCCTCCCTGAGTGTCCTTGGGAATATTTTGTCCGGTCCCGGAGATTTATCCACCTTTATCTTTTTCAGTACAGCCATCACTACCTCCTCGGTTATCCTTATATGCTTCATTACCTTCCCATTATTTTTCTTTACCTTAACTGGTTCAATA
Organism: Narcine bancroftii; assembly: GCF_036971445.1. Classification (NCBI taxonomy): domain Eukaryota; kingdom Metazoa; phylum Chordata; class Chondrichthyes; order Torpediniformes; family Narcinidae; genus Narcine; species Narcine bancroftii. Next base: position 174,941,656 of record NC_091472.1, read on the forward strand.
TTTTTTTTCGCTAGTGAATACCGAGGCAAAGAAATCATTCAAAATTTCCCCCATTTCCTCTGACTTCTCACTCAGCCTACCCTCACTATCTACAAGGGGTCCAATTTTATCCCTCACTAATCTTTTACTTTTAATGTACTTATAGAAACCCTTTGGATTTATTTTTACTCTGTCTGCCAAAGCCTCTTCGTGCCTTTTTTTGGCCTTTCTAATTTCTTTCTTAAGATTCCTTCTACACTCCTTGTAGTCCTCCTTCAAATTGTCAGCTCTCTGTTCTTTTTACCTCTTGTACACCTCTCTTTTTCTCCTAACCAAATTTCCAATATTCCTCGAAAACCAAGCCTCCCTATGACTTCCAGTCTTTCCTTTGATCCTCACTGGGACATATCTACTCTGTACCCTCAAAATTTCTTTTTTGAATATCCTCCATTTCTCATTTACACCCTCACCTGAAAATATCCTGTCCCACTCAATACTCCCCAAATCCCTTCTTATTCCTTTAAAATTTGTTCTTCTCCAATCCAGAACCTCAACTTTAGGCCCCTCCTTGCTCCTCCCTAAAACTACCTTAAAACTAACAGAATTATGATCACTAGATCCAATTGGATCTCCAACATTAATGTCTGATACCTGACCTAGCTCGTTCCCTAACAGGAGATCCAGTATTACACTGTCCCGAGTCGTTTCTTCTACTAATTGATTCAGAAAACAATCTTGAACACATTTAACGAACTCTAGCCCATCCAGCCCTCTAACTGTATGGGTATCCCAATCAATGTGAAGGAAGTTAAAATCTCCCATGATCACTACCTTATGATTCTCACACATATACATTATCTCTCTACACATTTGTTCCTCTAGTTTTCTTGACCCATTTGGTGGTCTGTAATACACCCCTATTAGCACCCTCATGTCTCCTTCACCCCTCAATTCCACCCAAACAGCCTCACTGGACGATCCCTCCAGACCATCTTGCCACCTCACGGCAGTAATGTCCTCCTTAACAAGCAGAGCAACTCCTCCCCCTTTTTTACCCCCTGATCTATCACATCTAAAACAAATGTATCCTGGAACGTTAAGTTGCCAGTCCTACCCCTCTTGTAGCCAGGTCTCACTAATTGCACAATATCGTGACCCCAAGTATCTGTCCATGCTCTAAGCTCGTCTACCTTGCGTTAAAATATATGCAATTCAGAGAATGACCCTCAAATACATTCTCTTTTCTACCAGAATACATATACTCTGCACTGGCACTCTCCCTCCTTTCCTCACAGTGATTTCCATCACTCAATTTCTCTATCAGAGGCATCCCTCTGGCGGAGTCTAATCTCCTGGATGGAAGGTATAAGGATCATTGAGGAGGACTCATTTTGAACTAAATCTTTGGGGTCCCAATCCTGATAACCCTTGATATACTTTATCTGCTGCCTCATTAAGAAATCACATCTTTATCATGGGTATGTGCTCAACTTTAAACTGCAAACAAATTGGTATCTTGTGTGGCCCCTTTAAGAGTATTCCTGGCTGTCTTGTTCTCTGCTCTGTATAATTCTGTAATAATGTCCCAATCATGCATCTTGGCGCCTCACAGTTCGGCGGGCAGCAACCTCCTTTGAAGAACACCGCAGAGCTCACCTCACTGACAAAAGACAAAGGAGGAAAAACCCAACAGCCAACCCCAACCAACCAATTTTCCCTTGCAACCGCTGCAACCGTGCCTGCCTGTCCCGTATTGGACTTGTCAGTCACCAAGGAGCCTGCAGCAGACGTGGACATACCCCTCCATAAATCTTCGTCCGCGAATCCAAGCCAAAGAGAGAAAAAGAAGATAATTCTGCACAAACTTCTTCTGGGTTTCCTGCCAATTTGCCTGGCTGGTATCTTATGTTTTTATGCTGAGTTCTTTCTGTCCTCACTGAGAACAGATTAATTTTTAAACTGTGCAAATGCAGACAAATGTGTTTTAACAAAAGCTTCTAGAATTTTCCACAGACTTTAAATCTTAACTTCTTTGTTATAGTGGCCAGATGATTTATCATGGCTCTGGGTTCGAAAACTAACAGTATCCGAAAATGCTTTGGGTATTGCTGGTTAGGGGTCTAGATGCAGGCAGATGATATGCAAGTGGTGGTCCTTAGGGGGTCCCTGAGGAGTACTCGGGGTCACTCGTCTCTCCCTCCTCCATCAGCCTTAGGACTTCCATTTGACTACGTAGTCTTTGTTTATCTTCCTGTGCAGGAGGCTTCTCCTGCCTACCCTTTGCTTTATTTCTTTCCTGATTTTTCCTGTCCTGCTCCTTTCTATGTGCATATTCTTTCTGGAGGACATCCATAGGTTTACTGTCCCCCCTTCTGCCAGTTTTACAGCATTATCTCTTTTCTTTCTTGTACTAACAGGTGCCACTTTCCAATGAGCTCTTTAATGAATTCATCATCCTAAGTACCCCCCAATGGCCAGCCTTCTCTCCCTAGTCTTATTTAATGTCTCAGAAACTTTTTGAATTATATTTTCAACCTCCAGATAGTTGTATCTTCACAATTCCCCATTGTACCTCAGGTTCCCAAAACCTGAGCTCCCCGAGCACACACATACACACAAACACACTAACGGTCCCTGACTGGACTAGTTCCCTGAACTCTTAACTGAGCTCCCTGAGCTCTTATTCAACCACGGACCTGGACTGCCGAGTTCCCTGAAATCTCCCCGGTGACATTCCTTGGTGTCCGACCTGACCCTTTTACAGGTCTGTTTCCTAAAATCCTCCCCTTCTCTTTTTCTCATGTTTTTCCTGCCTGTCTGAGCTCTTCTGTCCTGCCTCCTCCAGCTTCAGGGCACAGGCCTCTACCCCTCCATCGGACTCTCTCACCTGTTGATGTTCCTCGGGAGGGATATCACTAGCATCCTGGTGATTCTCCCCTCCCCTCTGACTGTCATATGGCAGGGGTAGGTGCTTCAAAGGATCCCAGGGAGGTATGTGTTCCTCCCTATTTTTCATAAACAATTCGGTCACCCGGATCCAACATGCTGCATAATCTGACTCCTCTGGGTCTGGAGGACTTTCATTTACAAATAAATTTAATTTCTGACATATTCAAACTTCATCTGACCCCAGTCGGGGCCACCAAACCGAAGACCCCAGAATCGGAGTCTGAGGCCATTTGTAATAACAAAACTTTATCATAGTTTCCTTAGTCTTTCCCTGGGTCCTTCCCCGACCCAAGTTTCCTAGGGAAACAGACTATCGGGCGGAATGTCAATCCTGAGACCCCCACTCTGGAGTCCCTTCTTCTCTCGGGTACTCTAATTACCCATATCCCTGTCAGATCACTCACTCCTGACAGAATCCTGGTCCCCCGAGTAGTACTTAATAGTCAATTTTTCTTACGGGTCTCGTGCACAAGAGTTGCCCCGACCGAACCACTCCTCCTACCGGAGTCCCTTCTTCTGTTCCACTCCCTCTACCAGAGCTTCCCTAGGTCCTGTTCTCCAGAGTCTCCTGTCTGGATATCACTTGCTCAAACTGCTGACGGCAAACAAGAAAATCAGAGACCACTGAAATCAGTGGGGTGCACCTTCTCGTTCTTCGATAGCCAGTCGCTAAGTGGTGGGAGTTGAGGATCCTGGATGAGCCCCCAAGCTTGTGAAGTATAAAGTGTTCACAATCACTACTCTGGAGACAAAGTCTTGGAGAACAGGTTCAGCTTTATTTCGAGTCTGCAGAGTTGGGTGTCCCTGATCTGGAGACACACCGGAGGTTCAGTATCATCACTCTTTTGTACAGTCCCACGCTCAACATCATCCCACCTTCATTTACCTTCTTTCAATCAGAATCCCAATATATTACAACATTCTCCTTTTCCCTTCCATCAATACAGGTATCACTCAGTTCCTCCCTCTTCATACATCGCATGTTATGTTAATTAGTTCATTCCCTCCTTAGGGGCGTCTAAGTTAATATTCATGTTTCTATTAAGCAAGTGCAGTACTAGCTATAGACTACCTTAGGTCACTGTACCAGCCTGAACCAGATCCTTGGATCCTTGGGGTTTCCTGATAAGAAGAGGCCTACTAGCTAGTATTGTCTGTTTTCAAGCTCTCATCTACATTCTTAGCATTCCATCCCTTTTCACAGAATGGTGCGAGTTTAATCATCTTCAACCCTATTTCACAACAGGATGTGTTCAAAAGAGAATTAATACAATACAAAATCAATGTCACACTTAAGTGCACAAACTCCTTAATTTTCAGTGGCCTAAGCATGTGCTCCACTTAGTGTTGGTAACCAATCAAATCAGATCCAAACACCTTGAAATAGATTAAAAATTATTTTGCATCTGGTTCCTTGGTGTTTCACACATGGTGATCTGCATGTGCTTGAGTTGGTACCCTCCAGACCAACACTTCTCTTTCCCCATTGACTTCTACTGCTGGGAATGGCCCAAAGCCACCATGAAGTGCCGGTTATTAATGGAGCTCAGCTTGAATCAGAGGCAATGATGAGCTGTAAATTCTCACTATTCAAAGATATTAATGGCACAATGCAAACTCTTTAAGTGACATCTGATTCCTCACACCTGCATGATGTTCCCTTAGTTTTCCATGAGGTATCAACAAAGATTAAGATCACTTTCAAATGCTTCATCTTCTGCTGTTCTGCAGTGGATGGAAATATGCACTGACTGACCATTTCTACCTATGGATCCTGCCTGACTCGCTGAGTTCCTCCAGGTTCTCATTATTTGCTCCAGATAAAACATTATTGGCTCAGTTGGCAACTAACCCTGTTTGCCCCTTCTCCACTGTATGAAATCAGCAATTTGCCAGAGCTTCTTTGGCAGAACTTCTTGGACCTACAAACTCAGCCATTAACAGGTTAAAGGCAGCAATTCTTGCTGTTACTGAATGCATGTTCCTTTCCACGTGATTTGGGAACAGAACCTTTCCTTCATTGACACTGGGGACAATTGGGTGCCTTGTAAAATAATGTGAGAACAACATCCTGAGTCTCAACGTAGATAAGACAAAGGAGATGACTGTGGACTTCAGGAAGATGAAGGTCAACCACTATCCATTGCTTATCAATGGTTCTGTCATGGAGAGAGGGGAGAGCACAAAGTTTCTTGGTGTGCATATAAAGAACGACCCATCCAAGGCCCACACAATTTCTTATTAGTCAGGTATGCACAGCAGAGCCAACACTTCTTAAGAAGGTTTGGAGGGCAAGGCTACCAATCCCCAGCTTGACCATTTTTTATAGTTGCACAATTGAAAGTCCTATCTGGCTGCATTATTGTGTGGTACGGTAGTTGCAGACTGGAAGTCAATACAGAGGATCTTCAAAACGGCCAAGCTTACTGGGGTCTCCATTTACAACATTCCCTAGGAGCATTGCTTAACTAGGGCTCAAAGAATTATGGAAGACTTTCCATTCAGCACTCAGTATCTTTGACCTACTACCATTGAGAAGGAGGTACAGGAGGATTAAAATCAGGTTTGCAGGCCAGGGAATGGCTTCTTCCCAACAGAGTTATATATATTTATTTTAAAATATATCTTTATGCATATAAGTGATTATTATGTGCATTGTATTATGTGTGTACCATCATCTGGAGAAACACCATTTTGTCTGGTTGTATAAGTATAGTCAGATGATAATAAAGTTTAACTTGAACTCCTGGTACCACAGACAATGGGAGTACCTTATCACACAGACTGCAGCTCTTCAAGAAAGTAGCCTACCACTACCTTTTCTAGGTTCTATGGGGGAGGGTTATAAATGGTGGCCTTGCCAACAGCATCCACGTGAATAAAAAAATGTTCCTGCACACTTTACAAACCTAACAAACCTGTTCAACAATATTTTCCTCCACATTACAGGGGAATGGAGGGGCACACTTCTGTGGATAATGCAAATACATAGATAATGTACATGTTAATGCAAAGCACTTGAAGACATTAAATGTGCTGTAACACTTTTTTTTAATTGTAAGATGTTTTATTTTATTTGAGGCTTCTTTAATAGTACAATACTGTGGTAGTTTTAACCAGTTTCTCAAGTGCTCTGACTCTCTTTTCAGAAGGCAAAACCACATTACCATTCATTGAGATACACATTTCAGTAGACCCAAGAAGCTTGAGAATTTTTTTTAATGGACAGTTGCAACTGTAATTTGTGCTCTATTACTGCACTGCAACAGACGTCAATGCTTGTGTAATGACCTCACAATCTAGTTAATCTAGTATTATTATCCTCTTCCTGGATACCAACTTGAGGCAGGCTTTTAGCCTTATAAGCTTAGATTTTAATTGAGTTCATGAACCTGCAAAGAAAGTAATGGGTTGGCCTAGTTGAGACCCTAACTGAAATCAGCAGGTTTTCTCTTATGGCCCATATTAGCTGAAGCTGTGAAGACAAAATTGTGCCGAGGTGCAAAATGCTTTTAATTTCTTTTAGAACAATCACTTGTCAGCTTGGTTCAACTGGCTACACAATGGTGGAGAATTCACAAAAGCAGCAGAAACGTACTATGCTCAGGGTGTTTTGGCACAAAAGGTAGAGAGAATTTGCATGCAGTTTGCTCCCATTCTACTTCTACACTTCAATTTCTACACCCTTTACAACATGTTCCCTGGTATTCTTTGCTGAAACATCTGGTGCCCCTCATTGCAACTTCCCATTACTCAAACAAAGCACAAATTCTCTTGAATTTATGCCAGACCTAAATGGGCTGTAAGCTTTCAACAGATTTTTCAAGGTTCATTTTGACCCAAGGCAGCATATCTCATGATTCATTATGATTTTCATCAATGATTTAAAGCATTCCCTTCAGTGAGACATTCATTATTATATTCTGCAATTTGGAATGTGTCATTAAGTCATCAGCATAACTTTAAATAAAAACAGCAAAACCCAATGCATTTTGTAATGTTGCCAATAATTCACTGTTGAATGACTCAGAGGGAATACAAGACAATTTAGTTTTCCTGGTGATGCCCAGTGGCAGGATCCTTGGTTCTGAATTACACTGCTTGGGTTGAGGTCCTGTTTCTGAAATTCCAACACAGACAGTAATCTTGGCTGGCACTCCAATGCAGCACCTCATAATCACAGGATACGAAGGGTTAAGGTGCTGTTTGTCAGATGCAACGTTAAGCCAATTCTATGTTGGACTTCACTTGAAAATACAGCACCCTCCATAACGTTAGGGCCAAAGAGACTTTTTTCCCCCTTTATTTGCCCTTGTGCTCCACAGTTTTAAATTTGTAATTCACATTTCACATTTAACAATTCATATATAATTAAAGTGCACATTCCAGATTTTAATTGGTTATTTGTATACATTTTGGTTTGACCATGCAGAAATTGCAGCACTTTTTATACATAGTTCCCTTATTTCAGGGCCCCTTTGGCTTCACAGGTGTTTGTGAATACTCAGGTAGGTTTAATTGCTTCATTGGTGCAGGCATAAGAGAGCTGAGCTTGCTTCTAAGTTTTTGATCACCTTTGGAGTCTGTAGTTGCCATTCTTCAACATGAGGACCAGAGTTGTGCCAATAAAAGTCAATGAAGTCATTATGAGGCTGAAAAATAAGAATGAAACAGTAAGAGACATCACCCAAACCTTAGGAGGACCAACATCAACTGCTTGGAACATCATTGAGAAGAGCTCAGTATTCACAAAGGGACTGGTAGTCCAAGGAAGACCTCCACTACTGATGACAGAAGCTTTCTCATTACTGTACTGGGGCAGCACGGTTGGCATAGCAGTTAGCACAACCTCTTTTACAGCGCCAGCCAATGGGACCATAGTTCTCCAGTCAGTAAGGAGTTTGTACATTCTCCCCCAGTCTGCATGGGCTTTCCCCAGGGACCCTGGTTTCCTCCCACCATTCAATTCAAAACATACCGGGCGTGTAGGTTAATTGGGTGGTACAGAGCAGCAGGTATGGATGGAATCCCCCCAGAGGTCTGGAAGGCTGGCGGCAAAACTCTGCATGTCAAACTGCATGAGTTTTTCAAGCTTTGTTGGGACCAAGGAAAACTGCCTCAGGACCTTCATGATGCCACCATCATCACCCTGTACAAAAACAAAGGTGAGAAATCAGATTGCTCAAACTACAGGGGAATCACGCTGCTCTCCATTGCAGGCAAAATCTTCGCTAGGATTCTCCTAAATAGAATAATACCTAGTGTCGCCGAGAATATTCTCCCAGAATCACAGTGCGGCTTTCACGCAAACAGAGGAACTACTGACATGGTCTTTGCCCTCAGACAGCTCCAAGAAAAGTGCAGAGAACAAAACAAAGGACTCTACATCACCTTTGTTGACCTCACCAAAGCCTTCGACACCGTGAGCAGGAAAGGGCTTTGGCAAATATTAGAGCGCATCGGATGCCCCCCAAAGTTCCTCGACATGATTATCCAACTGCACGAAAACCAACAAGGTCGGGTCAGATACAGCAATGAGCTCTCTGAACCCTTCTCCATTAACAATGGCGTGAAGCAAGGCTGTGTTCTCGCACCAACCCTCTTTTCAATCTTCTTCAGCATGATGCTGAACCAAGCCATGAAAGACCTCAACAATGAAGACGCTGTTTACATCCGGTACCGCACGGATGGCAGTCTCTTCAATCTGAGGCACCTGCAAGCTCACACCACGACACAAGAGAAACTTGTCCGTGAACTACTCTTTGCAGACGATGCCGCTTTAGTTGCCCATTCAGAGCCAGCTCTTCAGCGCTTGACGTCCTGTTTTGCGGAAACTGCCAAAATGTTTGGCCTGGAAGTCAGCCTGAATAAAACTGAGGTCCTCCATCAGCCAGCTCCCCACCATGACTACCAGCCCCCCCACATCTCCATCGGGCACACAAAACTCAAAACGGTCAACCAGTTTACCTATCTCGGCTGCACCATTTCATCAGATGCAAGGATCGACAACGAGATAGACTCGCCAAGGCAAATAGCGCCTTTGGAAGACTACACAAAAGAGTCTGGAAAAACAACCAACTGAAAAACCTCACAAAGAAAAGCGTATACAGAGCCGTTGTCATACCCACACTCCTGTTCGGCTCCGAATCATGGGTCCTCTACCGGCATCACCTACGGCTCCTAGAACGCTTCCACCAGCGTTGTCTCCGCTCCATCCTCAACATTCATTGGAGCGCTTTCATCCCTAACGTCGAAGTACTCGAGATGGCAGAGGCCGACAGCATCGAGTCCACGCTGCTGAAGATCCAGCTGCGCTGGGTGCATCACGTCTCCAGAATGGAGGACCATTGCCTTCCCAAGATCGTGTTATATGGTGAGCTCTCCACTGGCCACCATGACAGAGGTGCACCAAAGATAAGGTACAAGGACTGCCTAAAGAAATCTCTTGGTGCCTGCCACATTGACCACCGCCAGTGGGCTGATATCGCCTCAAACTGTGCATCTTGGCGCCTCAAAGTTTGGCGGGGAGCAACCTCCTTTGAAGAAGACCTCAGAGCCCACCTCACTGACAAAAGGCAAAGGAGAAACCCAACACCCAACCCCAACCAATCAATTTTCCCCTGCAACCGCTGCAACCGTGTCTGCCTGTCCCGCATCGGACTTGTCAGCCACAAACGAGCCTGCAGCTGACGTGGACATTTACCCCCTCCATAATTCTTCGTCCGCGAAGCCAAGCCAAAGAAAAGAAAAGAAGACTTGTGGGCCAAAATGGCCCGTAACTGTGATGTATGACTAAATTTAAATGTCTAAATTAAAATAAATAAATAAATAGATGATGAGGAAAGATCCTCAAATGCCTGTTTGACAGATCAGAAACACTCTTCAGAAGGCAGATTTGAATGTGGTAATGACTACTGTCTGCAAAAGACTTAATGAACAGAAATACAGAGGCTACACTGCAAACCACTAGTTGGCCACAGAAACAGGATGGGCAGATTAAATTTTGCCAAGAAGTATTTAAGAGTCTAGGGAATTTTGGAAAAGGGTCTTGTGGGTTGCTGAGACAAAGATTAACCTGTATCAGAGTGACGGCAACAGCAAATTGTGGAGGTGTTAAGGAACTGTCTAAAATCCAAAGCATACTACCTCATTTATGAAACATGGTGATGGGGTGTTATGGCCTGGGCATGCAAGGGTGCCACAGGTACTGGTCACTTATCTTCATTAATGATGGCAGTAGCAAAATGAATGTTGAGGTGTATACAATGAAGTTCGAGCAAATGCCTTCAAACTCATTAGATGACGCTTCATCTTACAGCAAGACAATGATCCCAAACATACTGCTAAAGCAACAAAGGAGTTTTTCAAAGCTAAAATCTAGAAAATTCTTGAGTTGCCAAGTCATTGACCCGATTTAAATCCAATTGACCATGCCTTCTATATGCTGCAGAGAAAACTTAACAAGCCCCCAAAACAAGCAGGAGCTGAAGATGCCTGCAGTAAAGGCTTGGCAGAGCATCACCAGAGAAGTTAATCAGCTGCTGGTAATGTCTATGAATCACAGATTTCAAGCAGTCACTGCATGTAAAGGATATACAACAAAGTATTACATATGACTACTTTAATATACCGTACATACCATTGTTCTGTCTGAAATCTTATGATGACCCTGAATGAGGGCACTATGTATAAAAAGTGCAGTAATTTCTACATGGTCAAACCAAAATGTACACAAATAACCTTCAATAAAATCTGAAATGTGCATTTTTTGATTACAAATTTAGAACTGTGGAGCACAGGGACAAATAAAGAAAAAAAAAGTGTCTTCGTCCCAAATATTACAGAGGGCACTATATCCCATGTTATAATATCAACTTCAAAAAGACAAGTTCACATTCAAGTTTATCATCTGACTGTACACATATAACCTGACGAAATATTTTAGGATAATTTACTTGGTTACAGGTTACTGTTCATTAATCTCACAACCTGTGGGAAGAAGCCATTTTCTACCCTGGCAGTCCTAATTTTGATGCTCCTGTACCTCCTTCTTGATTGTAGTGGGTCAAAGATACAATATTCTGAATGGAAAAGGTCTTCTATAATTGTTTAAGCCCCTTTTAAGCAGTGCTTCTGGTAAATATCGTCATTAGTAGAAAGGGAGACCCCAGTAATCTTCTCGGATGTTTTGAAGATCCTCTGTATTGACTTTCAGGCTGATGCTTTGCAGCTACAAACCACACAATGATGCAGCCAAACAAGCCACTCTAAAATGAGCTCCTGTAAAAACATGTGAAGATGGGGCCCAGTAGCCTTGGCTTCTTCAACTTTCTTAGGAACTGAAGGCACTGCTGTGCCTGCCTTACTAATGAGAAGATGTTGTGGATAGGTCGTCCTTTAATTGAGTTTAAAATCTTTGAGACATTCTAAGATTATGAGAGGTACAACACAAATACATGACATTGCTGTCAAATAGATTTCTCACATCAGAGCACATAAATATTTTGTGTAAATTTGAGTTCTGGTGTCCTCAGTAGTCATTCCACACTTGTCTATACAAAAAACTGATAAGACAGAAAACAGGAAAGAGATTGAAAGTTAGTCAGCCAAGATAACAATCTCTCATTTAGGCCCTTCAATAAAACAAAAAATCTGAACGTCAAAGTGGAGATTTTCTGCCCTCACGTTGGAAAACATACCTTCATAAATGGTCTGTGAGTGGCTGCAAAGCGGTGACTCCAGTCCCTGTCCAAGATGGACCAGTGCTTCTCCTCACTGCATAAAGGTACATCCTCTGTGAGTGGCTGGCTAGGGGCGGCTGATGACGTCACGATGAAACCGTCAGCCCACGACCCAATTCATTTCTTTCTCCCACTCACTCTCTCCTCTCCTTCCAAGACCCCCTCAGCGCAGGGGTGACTGATGGGGGCCGTCAGGGTAGAGGTGGCTGGGCTAGCGGAGCCATCAGGGGGCAGCTGGGGTGGACTGTGACAGCCCCGCCAGGTGCTCTGGGCTCCAGCACCTCACTGGGCCACTTTAGCCTTTGGGGCTGCTCGTTGGTGCCAGAGGCTCAATACGTGGGAGGGCAATGGCCGTTTACCCGACCTATAATCCCCCACACAGCTGGAACCACTCTGGGTGGGGAAGACAGCCATTGTTCTGCTGCGTACTTATGACGGGTAGCACAATGGCAACAGTCGCCCCGCCTACAGCGGATCTGGACGATTCAGCGAGGTGACACTCCTTTTAGGGCTGCTCCATAAACAGGTAAGTTTAAAATTTTATCTGTGTTTGAAGCTGGCCTCGAAGCGGAGCCAGGCATAAAAACACCTAATGTCAATAAAATGAAAGAGATGATCATTAAGTTCAGGAGGGGCAGGTCAGAGTCCACATCCCCAGACACATTAAGGAGCCTGATGTTGAAAGTGTGGATAACTTGTAAAGTTCTTTGGAATAAATATCTCCAATGACCTGACGTGGGCACGCACATTGATGCGATGGTCAAGAAAACACACCAATGGTTCTACTTTCTCAAAAGATTAAGGAAGGTCGGCAAGACACTGCTATCCCTCAGAATTTCTATAGGTGCACCATTGAAAGCAGACTTGCTGGATGCATTACAGTGTGGTATGGAATTTGCTCTGCTCAAGATCAGAATAAACTAGTGAATGCAGTTGAGATATCACAGCAGCTTTCCTCCCCTTCATGGACTCCAACTACTCCCTCCAGTGCCAACATACTGAAAAATCCATCACATCCTGGGCGCGCTGTCTTCACCCTCCTCCTTTTGGGGAGAAGGCTTAGGAGTGTGACAGCGTACACCAATAGGCTTGAAGTTAGTTTCTTCCCTGTTGCCATCAGGCTCCTATATGAACCCCATGATAGAGCGCTCATGCTGTTCTTGCCCTGGAGCTAATTGATCTTCATTGTAATCCTATACGCCAAATTGAGCTCTATATGTGGCTGTGTGTAACTTTAGAGATAACCTGTTGGGTTTGTTTGCAGAAGAAACCTCAACGTTCTGGATATTTTGATATAAATAAACTCAAAACTTAAAAAAAGTTACTTAATAAATTAGGGCAGAATCAGTATTACAAATTTCACTGTTGCAGGCAATCATTCCATTCAATTGAAATAATGGTGAGACAATGCCCCACCGTACCAGAGGCCCAGATTCAATCTTGACCTCCAGTACTGCCTTCATGGAGTTTGCATGTTCTCCATGTGACCACATGAGATACCTCTGGGTGTGCCGTTTTCTATCCACATTCCAAAAACTTGTGGCTATTGTAAATTGACAGTTGTGTGTAAATAAAGGAGGTTTGAGAGTAGCATGGTTGGTGTAGCGGTTAGCACAATGCTGTTACAGCACCAGTGATCGGACTGGGGTTGGAATCCTGCGCTGTCTGTAAGGAGTTTGTACGTTCTCCCCATGTCAGCATGGATTTTCCCTGGGGGCTTTGGTTTCCTGCAACCGTTCAAAATGTACTTGGGGTTCTAGGTTAATTGGGTGTAAATTGGGCTGCATGGATTTGAGGGCCCAAATGGACTGTTACTGTGCTGTATGTCTAAATTTAATGAAAATGTGGAAAGAATTTAAAAAAACACGATTGAGTGTGATATTGCTGGTTAATGATCAGCATGGACTCAATGGGCTGAGGGCTTGCTTCTGTGCTGTATCTCTCGATGACTATCAACCTGGCAAAGGTTTGGATCTAACTGAGCCATCTACTTCTCTCTGTGATACTGGAAAATGTGATGCCTTTATCAAGAAGATATGCCATCCATTCTCTTTTGACAGTTTGCGGACATTGATAAGGAATTTCTTCACCGGATGTGAAATTCAAAATTTCACATTCACAATGTGGTCTCATATCGTGAGTTTCACTAATCCATTATTAAGTCCTAGGGTCTCTTCTGCTTGTCAGGCCACAAAACGTTATTCATTGTGGTTGCTGAATGAGGGTTTTTCAAACTTTCAGGAAGTGGGATCGTCAGGTCAGAATGCTTGCATGTGAAGTCTCACAGCAGCAAATCAAACATGGATTTGGGATGTAGGGTCTTCATTAGCAGTAGTGGGAAAGTGCTTTATTTAGATACAACAGACTGAAGAGAGAATTAAACTCTTTCATAGAAACATAGAAAATAGGTGCAGGATTAGGCCATTTGGCCCTTCAAGCCTACAGCGCCATTCATTTTGATCATGGCAGATACCCAGTATCTGTCTTCTCCCCATACCTCCAGTCCCCTTAGCCATAAGGGCCAAATCTTACTCCTTCTTCAACTACTTCTTGTGGCAAAGAATCTCCACAGATTCACTGATCTCTGAGAGAATATTTTTTCTCTCTCATCTCAGTCCTAAAAGACTTCCCCCTTATTCTTAAACTGTGACCCCTGGTTCTGGTTTTCCCCAACATAGGGAACAACATTCCTGCAACTAGTCTGTCCAATCCCTTAAGAATTTTATATGTGTGGTGGTACACCACTGGCCTACTGCAGGGGGCAACCTCTGTACCTGCAGAAGAGCATGGGGACAAGACAACACCTGGCCGGCTGTCAATCAACTGACCTGAATGGACCAAGCCCTACCTGGTCAGGTGTCATCACCTCCGGGATATAAGCCTGAGCCGGCCCTTTCGAAGTCACTCTCAGAGCTGACAGCAGCACAATCTCACAGCTGGCACTGTGGAGTTTTACATCGAATAAAGCCTGTTGTACAGTCTTTTGGTTTTATGTGTTTGCTTCTGACCGACAGTGCACCACATTATGTTTCTATAAGATCCACCCTCAATCTTCTAAATTCCAGCGGATATCTCTTCTCTTTGGCTTGGCTTCGCGGACGAAGATTTATGGAGGGGGTAAAAAGTCCACGTCAGCTGCAGGCTCGTTTGTGGCTGACCAGTCCGATGCGGGACAGGCAGACACGATTGCAGCGGTTGCAAGGGAAAATTGGTTGGTTGGGGTTGGGTGTTGGGTTTTTCCTCCTTTGCCTTTTGTCAGTGAGGTGGGCTCTGCGGTCTTCTTCAAAGGAGGCTGCTGCCCGCCAAACTGTGAGGCGCCAAGATGCACGGTTTGAGGCGTTATCAGCCCACTGGCGGTGGTCAATGTGGCAGGCACCAAGAGATTTCTTTAGGCAGTCCTTGTACCTTTTCTTTGGTGCACCTCTGTCACAGTGGCCAGTGGAGAGCTCGCCATATAATACGATCTTGGGAAGGCGATGGTCCTCCATTCTGGAGACGTGACCCATCCAGCGCAGCTGGATCTTCAGCAGCGTGGACTCGATGCTGTCGACCTCTGCCATCTCGAGTACCTCGACGTTAGGGGTGTGAGCGCTCCAATGGATGTTGAGGATGGAGCGGAGACAACGCTGGTGGAAGCGTTCTAGGAGCCGTAGGTGGTGCCGGTAGAGGACCCATGATTCGGAGCCGAACAGGAGTGTGGGTATGACAACGGCTCTGTATACGCTTATCTTTGTGAGGTTTTTCAGCTGCCAAAATGTTTGGCCTGGAAGTCAGCCTGAAGAAAACTGAGGTCCTCCATCAGCCAGCTCCCCACCATGACTACCAGCCCCCCCACATCTCCATCGGGCACACAAAACTCAAAACGGTCAACCAGTTTACCTATCTCGGCTGCACCATTTCATCAGATGCAAGGATCGACAATGAGATAGACAACAGACTCGCCAAGGCAAATAGCGCCTTTGGAAGACTACACAAAAGAGTCTGGAAAAACAACCAGCGGATATAAACCTAGTTGATTCAGCTTTTCATATGTAAGTCCTGCCATCCCTGGAATCAATCTAGTGAACCTTCTTGTACTCCCTTTATGGCAAGGAAGTCTTTCCTCAGATAAGGAGACCAAAACTGTACACAATACTCTAGGCGTTGTCTCACCATGGTCCTGTACAGCTGCAATAGAATCTCTCTGCTCCTGTAGTCGAATCTTCTTGCTATGAATACCAACATACCATTCACTTTCCTCACTGCTTGCTGTACCTGCATGGCCACTTTCAATGACTGGTGCACAGCAACACCCAGGTCTCGTTGCATCTCTCCTTTTCCTAATCGGACACCTTTTAGGTAATAATCTTCTCTCCTGTTCTTGCCTCCAAAGTGGATAACCTCCCATTTATCCACATTATATTGCATCTGCCATGCATTAGCCCCCTCACTTAACTTGACCAAGTCACCCTGCATCCTCTTAGCATCCTCTACACAGCTAACCCTGCCACCCAGCATTGTGTTGTCTGCAAACTTGGAGATGCTGCTTTCTATTCCCTCTTCTAAGTCATTGATATGTATTGTAAATAACTGTGGTCCCAGCACTGAGCTTTGTGGTACTCCACTTGTCACTGCCTGCCATTCTGTTTTTACCTACTCTTTGCTTCCTGCCTGTCAACCAATTCTCTATCCACCTCAAAACCATACCTCCTATACCGTGTGCTTTACCGCGGGGCCTTATCAAAAGCCTTCTGAAAGTCCAGATATACCGCATCCACTGGTTCTCCCTTACGCACTCTAGTAGTTACATCCTTAAAAAATTCTATTAGATGTGTCAGACATGATTTTCCCTTCATAAAACCATGCGGGCTCTATCCAATGATATCACTACTTTCCAAATGTGCTGCAATCGCATCTTTAATAAGTGACTCTAGCATTTTCAAAAGAATAACCATGCAATAAGTTCATATAAAGAAATTGCACGGTAATGGTGGTTGTATTAAATGCAGAAAGTCACTAGGTGTCTTGACTTGTAGCCCTACCCTTTCTCTCCACTCTTCTACACAGATGGTCCCACTTGCTGGGATAAGAAACCGTGACAAAGGGGAGACAGTGAGCATTAGAAGCCTGTTCATTCGTGGATGTGCGGCAGTTGACATGGAATTTATATCTCAATGTGCAGAGAGCATTGGTGACAGAGCAGAGACCTCACCTTTGGTGATAGGAGAAAAAGTTTGAGGGAGACTAATGGTTGATAAGGTGTTTATTATTAAGGCTTGTTCTTCTTGAGATTACCATGTTCAGTGGAGAGAAGCTCTGTCATCTCAAGCAGCTCCATGGTACAAAGTGGTGGGGGTTCTGTCAGTCTCTTGCCCTTCACTATTTGGGAAAGGACCAGCAAACAATTACTGCTATAGATGCTGGATGTTGTCAAGCTCCATTTCCTTAAGCCAAAGGCAAAAAGTGGGAGGCCTAGACAGAACATAACAGAAATAATGTGTAAATGCAGTGAAAAATGGTGCTTATTTGCAGATGGATGAGTGTCAATGCTCTACTTCTCCCTTCATCCTGCTGGCCGTTAACAGGATTTGTCCGGAAAGGTGAGGGTCAAGCCGGAATCGCCACATCAAGATCAAATTCCAGGCAGCCAGATGGGCACATGATTGGAAGATGGCAGCAGACCTAGGCCAGAGGCTCTGCTTCAGAAATGAAATTGCGGAAACCAACCTCAGGCCAGACCTTGTAGTGTGGTCGGCCTCAATCCATCTCATTCACATCATCGAGCTTCCAGTGCCCTGGGAGGATGCAGTGGAGGAGGCCTATGAGAGCAAGAAACTGAGGCACGCTGAGCTTGCAGCTGACGTGCAGCAACATGCCTGGAAGGCAAGGGTCCGATTGGTTGAAGTAGGTTGCAGAGGATTTGTAGCCACATTAACATCAAGGCTACTCCAGGAGTTGAGAGGGTAAGGAAAGATACACATACAAGCAGTCAAAGATCTCTCCAGAGCTGCTTAAAAGGGTCTTCAGTGGTCTGGATGAGGAGAAAGGATTCTATCTGGGCCCCCAGGTGAGCGAATGGCATCTAGGGATGAGCCCGGGATGCCAGGATTCACTGTTGAAGGAGGGCACCCACTTGATAACACCTACTTGATAACCCAGAAGATGCCACCACTCACTTGGCTACCCCAGCATAATCTAGGCAGCAAGTCTCAGGAGAGGAATAAGGGATATTAACATCAGGTCCAACATAACATACCAGTATCAATGCAATAATGATACAAAACAAATCTAGTTTGTCCCTGTTCATGCCTCTCTACAGGGTTGGATGTTCTGCTTGGTTAAGATAAAAATCAAGGTTAACTGTGCAGCTTGGCACTGTTGGTTGACCTGACCTTTCAGTAGTTTTAAACCATTCTAATCCTCTATGCTTTCTGCATTGATCTAGCTAAATTGCTTAATTATACAATTTGGCATTCAGATTTTTGCCAGAAGATTCCACAAACATGAGTGAATTAACCTATGATACTCTGGTCCATTTCACAAAATCAATGTGCATTGCTTTTTTCACTTTTGCTGGTATTACAAGTTGGATTAAAGTGATATTAAATTGATTTCTCCTTCAAAATGGGGGTATGTTCATTTCATGACATCTAATTGTGTTAAATGT
The DNA here is from genome assembly GCF_036971445.1 of Narcine bancroftii. Lineage (NCBI taxonomy): Eukaryota > Metazoa > Chordata > Chondrichthyes > Torpediniformes > Narcinidae > Narcine > Narcine bancroftii. Next base: position 174,959,971 of record NC_091472.1, read on the forward strand.
AGGTGCAATCTGGGCAAAGTTCACTGATAGTTGCATAGGTCTGCTTGATAGTTATCTTATTGACTCAGGAAAGCAGCAAAGGGGCTTCTAAAAACCTGATATGGAGCCTAAAAATCTATCATTTCTAAAAGTGGCTACATAGATCAACTTGCATTTAAATGTATTTTTTTGAAAGAAACATGGAAATATCAAGACTGACAATTTAAGATTTGGTCAAAAGGATGAATTTCAACAGAGATCTGGAGGGCATAGGTGCAAGTTCCAGGGCAATATACAGAAGCACTGGAAAAAATCAGCCGGTCACGCAGCATCCATAGGAAGTACAAGGCAGTCAATGTTTTTTCGAGCTCTGGCCCAAAGCATTGGTTACCCTTTACTTCCTTTGGATGCTGTGTGACCTGCTGAGTTTCTCCAGCTCGTTTGTGCCTTGCACTCAATCCCAGCATCTGCAGATTTTCTTGTTTAACTCAAATTCCAGGGTTTAGGGTCCAGCTATTTGAAGGCACTGGTAATGAATGCTGAGGGACACAGATCAAAGTCGCCACAAATGGAGGAGCAGGAAGGACCGGGGGCCTTTCACATAGAAAGGAAAAAAAGGTATCTCCACTTAGATGGAGATTCCTAGAAGATTGTTATCCTTCAGGTTGAATCTCCATTTTTATCAACGTAGCTGGTAAGCAAGCTGGAGTCAGGGCACTTGACGCAGACTGAATCAGAATAGAATACAGTACTACCTGTACTTTGAATATTGAAATAGAAAACACCAAAAACTGTGTGGGGATGGTGGTGAAGGTCCAATGTTAGGGGGTAATAGGAGTCAAGTACTATGGATTACAGAAGTCCAGTACAGTGTGGCCCCATTATAATTTGATCATGGAGGTCTATAAAAAGTAATTGCGAGAAAAAACAGGGTTGCGCTAAATTTGGGTTTCACTATGTATACACACACAGATTATAGGTTAAAAGAGTAAGAGAAGTGGGGTAAGTTTGACAATTGTGACAGTGTACCAGAGGGCAGGAATTTGGACCATCTCTGAGCAGCACTGACACATTTATGGGGCCGGGGCCGTGACCCACTGTGGGTGGGTGGGGGAGGAATGGAGAATCTGAATCCACTGGCGGGGGGAGGTAGGGTGGGTGAGGAACCTGCTTCGGCGGCTTGGGGCTGATTCGGTGTCTTTGCCTTTTGAACCCGAACCGCATTGTGCAAACCTTCCGATTGCCAGGTTCGCTAAAACAGCTTTCGGCGGGGCGCATGTCAGGAGTTTGTTGTGACTTCAGTGTCCAATTGCTCTTCATCCCCAGTATTTCACTCTCACTTAGAGTGTATCTGCAAAGCTTGTACTCACAGAGTCATCATTAAAATGTTGCGTGATTTCCCCACCATGAAAAGTATTTGTTTCATCCGCTGAGTATGTAGGTCATCTTGCAAAAACAAGATAAACATTACTTACCTTAATCACTTAGACATGCCACTTCTAATCATTTGATGTGCCACTTTTGATGCATGCAGCATAGATTTGCCACCCTTGGTACTGTATCTTTTAAAATGGGATCGCTTAACATCCTATCTCAAAGAACGGAATGTGGATGTTAAGCGGCACATACCTTGTATATATCGGGGTCCAATGACTCATCGTGTTATATCCGTATTTGTGTTAAATTGGGGTGTGTAAAATTGGGGTTTCACTGTATATGGGTAATAGAGGACTAGTACCCTAGATAATAGGAGTCCAGTAATCTGGATAATAAGAGAACAGGCCTGTGATTGGTCCTGTGGATGACAGGAATCCATTTGTGTGGGTAATAGAAAATAAATACTGTGGTTAATAGCAGTGCAGTCCTGTGACTAATAGGTGTTTTATTTCCCCAGGTCATAAGAGATGGGTTCTCTGGAGATTTGGCATCCAGAACCTTAACTAAAAAGAGTCCAGTACATTGGGCAACAGGTGCCCATTACTGTGGCTCTGGGGAATTGAATATTTATTTGCATCAGTGCATGTTCACTTTAGTTCAGTTAGAGCAGTGTTTTTCTGAAATGTTTATCAGATGATCAATTTTAACCAAATAATTGACCAACCAACCCAATAATATCTGGTCTGAAGAGTGGCTGTGATAGATATGCATTCTTTAATGTCCATTTTTAAAACTATTTGAGTTAGATTGCTGTTGAATTCTGCTAAGGAAGTGGTGTGCCATTGACCATGTCCTATGATTAAGATGTTAAATGAGGCTACGTCTGCACTGTCATATAAATGCAAATAACTTCATAGAACTTTTTAAGTAATTCTGGTTTCCTGCAAAGAATTAATCCTTCAACCAGAACCTTCAACACAGTACACCTTGTTCTCTTTGTCAAACTCGTTAGTATGCAAATTGGCTCCTCAAAGACAGCATTGACTATACTTATTAAATAATTCATTGATGGCAAAATGCTTTATATGTGGAGCATGTGAATGGGAATGCAATTTTTTTAATTTTTGGGAAAAGTGCAAAATGTTCTTACTAATATTAAATATATGAAGTTGTCATCGGTAGATATTTTGCTTTTGAATTTATTTACATCGTACTCAGATGCTCTATCCAAAAATCAATATCTTCAACATTCAAATAGGACAAATCTGATCTTCAGAAATATGGGTAAACTAGAAATACAGAGAAGAGGTGGAAAATCTCTTGTAATGGTGTGAGGGTCTCAGTGTGGACAAGAGAAAGGAGATGATTGTGGACTTCAGAAAGACCAGGGACAACCACTTTCCACAACACATTAAGAGCTTGGTAGTGGAGAGCACCAAGTTTCTTGTAATCCACATCGTGGACACATAACATCACCTCACTTGAAAGGAAGGCGCAACAGCGACTGCATTTCCTGCGAAGGCTGAAGCAGGCAAGGCTACCGGCCACCGTTCTGTCAACTTCCTATAGGAGCTCCATCGAGAGTGTCCTGGCCTCTCGCAGGGTGGTATGGTTGCTGTAGAGAATCAGATCAGAGATCAATTCATAGGACCATAAAAGCAGTAGGCAATCACTGGGGTCACCATCCCCCTGATTGATGAGATGCACTGAGACAGTTGTTTAAAGAGGACTTGCAAAATCAGGAAGCACCCCTACCACACCACACACAGCATCTTCCAGCTACTCCCATCAGGAAAGAAATACAGAATTAATCAAAACCAGAACCACCAGGCTGACGAACAGCTTCTTCCCACATGCCTGCTAAAACAACTCTCCATGACTCTACTATTTATTAAGAATATTTATTTTAATATATGTAATATGCAAATGTATTATTTGTCTCTATGTATGTGATGTCTATATGCGTGTTTTGCATTGTTCTGGGCCGTGATCAAAAAATGCTGCTTCGTCAGGTTGTACTGGTACAATCAGATGACAAATAAATGAGTCATGTGGCCTCAGGAACTGTGAGGCACTGGAATATAATTGAATGACCCCATATCAGGTAGTGCTCAAATAACTTGCCATATACAGTAAGATACAGTAATATAAAGAAAGGGCACACTCCAACTTTGGTCGTGCCCAATTCATGGATGTTTTTCTTATCAATATTTCAATACATCTTATCTTTCTTCTTTGGCTTGGCTTCACGGACGAAGATTTATGGAGGGGGTAAATGACCACGTCAGCTGCAGGCTCGTTTGTGGCTGACAAGTCCGATGCGGGACAGGCAGACACGGTTGCAGCGGTTGCAGGGGAAAATTGGTTGGTTGGGGTTGGGTGTTGGGTTTTTCCTCCTTTGTCGTTTGTCAGTGAGGTGGGCTCTGCGGTCTTCTTCAAAGGAGGTTGCTGCCCGCCGAACTGTGAGACGCCAAGATGCACGGTTTGAAGCGATATCAGCCCACTGGCGGTGGTCAATGTGGCAGGCACCAAGAGATTTCTTTAGGCAGTCCTTGTACCTCTTCTTTGGTGCACCTCTGTCACGGTGGCCAGTGGAGAGCTCGCCATATAACACGATCTTGGGAAGGCGATGGTCCTCCATTCTGGAGACGTGACCCACCAGCGCAGCTGGATCTTCAGCAGCGTGGACTCGATGCTGTCGGCCTCTGCCATCTCGAGTACTTCGACGTTAGGGATGAAGGCGCTCCAATGAATGTTGAGGATGGAGCGGAGACAACGCTGGTGGAAGCGTTCTAGGAGCCGGTAGAGGACCTATGATTCGGAGCCGAACAGGAGTGTGGGTATGACAACGGCTCTGTATACGCTTATCTTTGTGAGGTTTTTCAGTTGGTTGTTTTTCCAGACTCTTTTGTGTAGTCTTCCAAAGGCGCTATTTGCCTTGGCGAGTCTGTTGTCTATCTCGTTGTCGATCCTTGCATCTGATGAAATGATGCAGCCGAGATAGGTAAACTGGTTGACCGTTTTGAGTTTTGTGTGCCTGGTGGAGATGTGGGGGGGCTGGTAATCATGGTGGGGAGCTGGCTGATGGAGGACTCAGTTTTCTTCAGGCTGACTTCCTGGCCAAACATTTTGGCAGTTTCCGCAAAACAGGACGTCAAGCGCTGAAGAGCTGGCTCTGAATGGGCAACTAAAGCGGCATCGTCTGCAAAGAGTAGTTCACGGACAAGTTTCTTGTGTCTTGGTGTGAGCTTGCAGGCGCCTCAGATTGAAGAGACTGCCATCCGTGCGGTACTGGATGTAAACAGCGTCTTCATTGTTGAGGTCTTTCATGGCTTGGTTCAGCATCATGCTGAAGAAGATTGACAAGAGGGTTGGTGCGAGAACACAGCCTTGCTTCACGCCATTGTTAATGGAGAAGGGTTCAGAGAGCTCATTGCTGTATCTGACCCGACCTTGTTGGTTTTCGTGCAGTTGGATAACCATGTTGAGGAACTTTGGGGGGCATCCGATGCGCTCTAGTATTTGCCAAAGCCCTTTCCTGCTCACGGTGTCGAAGGCTTTGGTGAGGTCAACAAAGGTGATGTAGAGTCCTTTGTTTTGTTCTCTGCACTTTTCTTGGAGCTGTCGGAGGGCAAAGACCATGTCAGTAGTTCCTCTGTTTGCGCGAAAGCCGCACTGTGATTCTGGGAGAATATTCTCGGCGACACTAGTTATTATTCTATTTAGAAGAATCCTAGCGAAGATTTTGCCTGCAATGGAGAGCAGCGTGGTTCCCCTGTAGTTTGAGCAGTCTGATTTCTCGCCTTTGTTTTTGTACAGGGTGATGATGATGGCATCACGAAGGTCCTGAGGCAGTTTTCCTTGGTCCCAACAAAGCTTGAAAAACTCATGCAGTTTGATATGCAGAGTTTTGCCGCCAGCCTTCCAGACCTCTGGGGGGATTCCATCCAACCTGCTGCTTTGCCACTTTTCAGTTGTTCAATTGCCTTATATGTCTCATCCTGGGTGAGGACCTCATCCAGCTCTAGCCTTAGGGGCTGTTGAGGGAGCTGGAGCAGGGCGGAATCTTGGACTGAGCGGTTGGCACTGAAAAGAGATTGGAAGTGTTCTGACCATCGGTTGAGGATGGAGATCTTGTCGCTGAGGAGGACTTTGCCGTCTGAGCTGCGCAGCGGGCTTTGGACTTGGGGTGAGGGGCCGTACACAGCCTTTAGAGCCTCGTAGAAACCCCTGAAGTCGTCAATATCCGCGCTGAGCTGGGTTCGCTTGGCGAGGCTAGTCCACCACTCATTTTGGATCTCCTGGAGTTTGCGCTGAAGATGGCTGCATGCGCGACGCAAGGCTTGTTTCTTCTCTGGACAGGATGGCTTTGTAAGGTGAGCCTGGTGGGCAGCTCGCTTCTTTGCCAGCAGCTCCTGGATTTCCTGGCTGTTATCGTCGAACCAGTCCTTGTTTTTCCTGGAGGAGAAGCCCAGTACCTCTTCAGTGGATTGCAGTATGGTAGTCTTCAGCTGATCCTAAGAGGGTTTCAGGGGACGAGTCCGTGAGGAGGATTGCATCGTTGAGCTTTGCTTTGAGGTTTGCTTGGAAGTTTCCTCTCACTTTGTCTGACTGCAGGTTACCAGCATTGAACCTCTTTCTGGGGGCTTTACTGTTCCTGGGCTTTGGCTTGAAGTGAAGGTTGAGCTTGCAGCGAACCAGCCGTTGGTCAGTGTGGCATTCCCCGCTGGGCATGACCCTGGTGTGGAGCACATTTCGTTTGTCTCTTTCTCGCACCAGGACGTAGTCCAGGAGGTGCCAGTGTTTGGATCAGGGATGCATCCAGGTAGTCTTAAGGCTGTCCTTCTGCTGAAAAAGGGTGTTTGTAATGACAAGCCGCTGTTCTGCGCAGAGCTCCAACAGGAGGCGCCCATTGTCGTTGCACTTGCCGACACCATGCTTGCCCAAGATTCCTGGCCAGGTTTCTGAGTCTTTGCCGACGCGAGCGTTGAAGTCGCCAAGGATGACAACCTTGTCGGCTGTAGGGGTGCGTTGAATGAGGTTGCGCAGGTCAGTGTAGAACTTGTCCTTTTCTTCTGGTTCCGCCTGGAGGGTTGGAGCATAGACACTGATGAGGGTGATGCGACACTTGTTTTGAAGGGGGAGTTGCATGGACATGATCCGGTCCAAGTGGCCTGTCGGAAGGTTTTCGAGTTTGGAGGCAATGGAATTCTTGACCATGAAGCCTACACCAGATAGGCGTCGTTCATCCAAAGGCTTGCCAGACCAGTAGAGTGTGTAGCCCGCGCCATGTTCTTGGAGGCTGCCTACATCTGCCAGGCGGACTTCACTGAGAGCGGCTATGTCGATGTCAAGTCTGAGGAGTTCATGTGCAATGAGGGCAGACCGATGTTCAGGTCGGTGGCTGTCAGCCTTGTCTAGCATGGTTCTGATGTTCCAGCATGCTAGCTTGAGTTTGTGAGCATCTTTTGAGGGGGAGGACGTGGAGGGGGAGGGCGTGGAGGGGGAGGACGTGGACCTGTCCTCGGGCCTGCGCAAAGGAGCTTTTAGGTGGAGTGCAGTGTGCGCAGTACTGGCCCCACCCTTTACACCCATGGTTCGTGTGCCGTGGCCAAGCAAGCTGGATGTGGCAGCGAGGTCCTTGGGTCGTAGGTTTTATATCGGAGTGGCCTTCTTCTGTGCAGGTTTCTTACCTGGGCTGGAGGGGTCTGCCTCCCATCCTAGGTCGGTCCATACTGCCCGAACCGGGGCCGAGGCCGCCGCTGCTCTCCCTGTGCCCGGACTGGGGCCGCCATCTCCAACTCTCTGCCTGGACCGGGGCCTCCGCCTGCCCAACTCGACCGAGGCTGGGGCCGCCGCCTCCCCCTTGCTCCTGCCCAGATCGGGGCCGCCGCCGCCTACCCTCTGCCCGGACCGGGCCAGGGCCGCCGCTGCTCTCCCTGTGCCTGGACTGGGGCCGCCGCCTCCAACTCTCTGCCCAGACCGGGGCCTCCGCCTGCCTCACATGACCGAGGCCGGGGCCGCCGCCTCCCCCTTGCTCCTGCCCAGATCGGGGCCGCCACCACCTACCCTCAGCCAGGACCGGGGCCGGGGCCGTAAACTGAGATACTTTTATTGCATAAGATACAGCACATTGTTAAACTGTAAAGACCAAGAGAATTTCTGGTTCATGATTCTATCTGTTTTCAATTGCCAGCATCCAAGCTTCTCAATCAGGAGGTCTAAAGACCTGAGCATGAAAATCTAGGCTGATACTCCAAGGATAATTGAAACTGCCTTGCAGTGTTGAAGGTGCCAACTTAAAGATGAGCTATTAAACTAGGAACGTTAGTCTAAGGCACAGGGTTAGATCTCATCTATTTCCCACAAGTGCGCCATCTACTGGACAGAGCACGAGCAGAGCCCCCCTGATCTTTACCTTCCACTCCACCAGTCTCTGCACCCAGTGGCTAATTCTTCACAATTTCCACCAGCTCCAACAAGATTCCAGCAGCAAAAACTTGATGGAAGATAAATAAATTCACCACATTGAGAACTCAATATGAGCCATGAATGGGTTCTCTGTAAATAGTATAATGGGAACATTTATGATTATTATGAGAAAAGGCAGACAAATGCTGGAGATACTTAGCAGGTCAAACAGTGCCTTTATGAAGATACATCATCAATGTTTTGGGCTTGAGCCCTTCATCAAGGTGGCCCAATGTTTCAGGCTTGAGCCCTTCATCAAGGTGGCCCAATGTTTCGGGCTTGAGCCCTTCATCAAGGTGGCCCAACGTTTTGGACTTGAGCCCTTCATCAAGGTGGCCCAACGTTTCAGGCTTGAGCCCTTCATCAAGGTGGCCCAACGTTTCGAGCTTGAGCCCTTCATCAAAGTGGCCCAACGTTTCGGGCTTGAGCCCTTCATCAAGGTGGACCAACGTTTCGGACGTGAGCCCTTCATCAAGGTGGCCCAACATTTCAGGCTTGAGCCCTTCATTAAGGTGGGCCCAACATTTCGGGCTTGAGCCCTTCATCAAGGTGGCCCAACATTTCGGGCTTGAGCCCTTCATCAAGGCCCTTTGCTACATAAAGGCACTGTTTGACCTGCTGAGTTTTGCCAGCATTTGTGGGTTTTTTCACAGGGTCAACAGAATCCTGTGTTTTACCTTTATGATTATTATGGTGGATGGAATTGGACAAACTGAACTTATAATTAAATACATATAAGTAAAGTTTTTTTGATAGAAAATCCAATTTTTAAAATTTTTAAACTATACGGCATGGTAGAAAGTCTTTCCAGCCCATGATCCCCATGTCACCTAATTAACCCACTAATCCCATATGATTTGGATTGTGGGAGGAAACAAGAACACCTGGAGAAAATCCATGCAGTTCATTGGGAGAATGTACAAGATCCTTACAGACTACATCAGATTCGAACCTGGCACTGTCATAGCATTGTGCTAACTGCTTGGTCCATCGACAAAAGAATTGGTTCTTTATTTACTTGGGCTTATTATTACAGAGTGAAACATGAAAGTCTGAGGATGCTGTGATTTTAGTAAAAAACAGTATTTCTCTGTATTTTTAATATTACAGAATCCATTCTGATTATGTGCCTCAGGTTAATGTCCTGTTACAACTGGGGTGCGGTTTGGGGGGCAAACTATGGCCCCCAGGCCAATTGTGGCCCGTTGCACATTTTTAAGTAGCCCAGGGTGAATTTTAAAAATAAAATGAAATATGGCCCATTAGAACATAGATATAACAATAAATTGCACTGCTTATATGCAGGTCAGGTTAACCCCACACATAATGGGCCAAATCGCCGTAGCGAACAACCAGCACAGCAAGGCACAGGGGCTTTCCCCCACCACACAGAAGTTCCAGGCTGCAGGAGCACGTTGACATGGGAATGACCAGGCCTCACAACAGCATTATGATATCACTCCCAAGAGCCTCCCCTAAAAAGGACCACATGTGGTTTGAAAAAATGGAAGTTACTGGTTTACTTGCTTGGTGTGGATGTATATATATATATAGAACACTTATTAGTTTCAACACTAGATGACACTGCAATTTTGAACAACTGGACCAACCATTGAAATAGAGCCATAGAACATTACAGCACAGAACATTGGCCCTTCTAGTCTGTGCCAAACCATTTTATTGCCTAGTCCCCCTGATTTGCACCCAGTCAATAGGCCTCTATAGCTCTCCCATCCAAATTCTTCTTAAATGTTAAAATTGAGTCCACATTCACCATTTCAGCTGGCAGTTCGTTCCACTACTCCCACTACTCTCAGTGTGAAGAAGTTTCCTCCTCATTTTTCCCCTAAATTTTTCTCCCTTCACTCTTAACTTGTCCTCTGGTTTCTATCTCATCTCCCCTCAGTGGAAAAAAGCCTACCTACATTTACTCTGTCTATCCCCCTCATAATATAAATATCTCTATGAAATCTCCCCTCATTTTTCTACAGGAAATAAAGTCCTAACCTGTTTAACCTTTCCCTGTAACTCAGTTCCTGAAGTCCAGGCAACATCCTAGTAAATCTTCTCTGCACACTTTCTATCTTATTGATATCTTTCCTGTAGTTAGGTGACCAAAACTGCACAGTACTCCAAATTTGTCCTCACCGATGTCTTATACAACTTTACCATAACATCCCAACTCTTATACTTCATTTATGAAGGCCAATATGACAATGTTTACCTCAGTTATATGTTTTATTTTACCTTGTTTGCTTAAACATGAGGAGTGCTGAAAATTTCAGGCATGGTGGGAAAATGAATAATTTTTCATAGCAGTCAAGAGAAAGAGTGCTTGTTTGGTTTGCAAGGTATCTGTTAACTTTAATAGCCTATATTTAATAGCTTATCTACAGATTTACCCATTGCATCATAATCATTCAGGTGGACACTTGGGCCATGTTCACTGAGAGTTGTGGAGGAACGTTGGAGACGGCCTTTTCCCTTTCTTGATCTTTCTCTTGTTCTTATTTTGCACCCATCTTTTTATTTTGCACTGCTTTTTGAATGAGAGTTTAAAAGTATATTATTGTATTAAATTTAAGTGCTGCAGATACAGAATGCCTACTGTAATTTGTGATCACAAGCACAAACTACTGTAATGGCAATAGTTCAACTGTTCAGTAATGCCACATTGTTATTTTGATAGAAAATGAGTTTTCGATGGCATGGTGGTTTTCTGGTGCAAAAACGCAGCTTTTCTTACAGTGTTACTGGTTGAAAACTGCCGGGCTTAATCTTGTTAGGCCCGTGACTCCTCATATTTTTCTGTCCCTGGCCATCACATGCTACAACATTGACTTGGCTGCATGCACAAAGCCTGTAGTTTTTATTTGAATTTCACACCTTTATCAAAGTCCTTGGATGCTAATATTAACCACAAATACAAATGGAAAAATAAATAGTGATAGGAAAGACTAATGTGCAAGATAAAGAGGTATTTAAATCAAAGTCCCTTGAAGTCACAGGGAAACATGCACCAGAGGTTTGAAATGAACCCAGGTCAAAGCACCTTTGAGTCAGCTCTATCAGTTTCATCATTGTGTCACTCCAACATTTCTGCTGTAATCTATCACTACCCATCCAGTTTCTGAGGCAAAATTATGTTTTAAATTTGGAGATACAGCATGGTAACAGGCCCTTCCTGCCCACGAGACTGCGCTCCCCAAATACACCCATGTGACCAATTAATTTATGAACCATTATGTCTTTGGAATGTGGGAGGAAACCGGAGCACCTGGAGAAAACCCACACAGACATGGGGCCAATGTACAAATTCCCAATAGACATGCCAGATTTGAACCTGGGTCGCTGCTGGTGTAATAGTGTTGTGATAAGGATGTGTTTCTGCGCTGCTTCTTGCCATTAACTTGGAGGCCTCTTTCAAGGCACAGGAAAACTTTATGGGGGTGGCCTTGCAGATCAGGTGGTTGGTGATTATTTATAAGTGGAATGGGGATTTCTGAGATGGTTGGGGAAGCAAAAGGGACAGTGGGGACAAGTTCAGGCAGGGAAGCTGACATTTCTTCATGATGGGCTTTGAGGGGAAATCCCTGCATATCCCTAACACCAGCTCCCATTTCTTACTGCATATAAATCACCAATGCTAATCAAATGGCTCAGGAGAGATAAATATATTAGAATCCTTATTTTCAATATGATGATCATGTTTATCTGAAACCTGATTCATTTTGTCTTGCAGTCACTGTCTCCTTTCTAGTCCCACATCAAACTGGCCTCAAATTATCCCCTTACCTTCTCTAGGTTCCTTTGCCAGTGAAGACCCTCTCCTCCCTTACACCTTCCCAAAATCCCACCTCTCTGAACATGAGTGCAGTCATCTCCCCTGCACATACTCACATTGCCAATAGTTCCTTGATAAGACTAGAACTGGGGATGTAGCCTCAACATTAGGGGAAGTGAATTTACATGAGGAGGAATTGCTTTTCCCAGAGAATAGTGAATCGACAGAATTTTCTGCTCAAGGAAGCCATAGAGGCTGCCTCATTAAATATATTTAAGGCAGAAGCCCCATTTCCACTGGCAACCTGTCCCAGGAATTAACTGGGAATTTACTGGGACAGGGTCCAGTGGAAAAGGAACACTGTCCGAACGCCAGCGTCAAATGACGTCATTTCACGCCGGGGATTACCTGCCTATACCCCTACTCATATCGCCAGTGTTTGCCGATGCTGTCATGCTGATAAAACCAGTGAAAAAGGGACAGCAGAAACTCACCCATTTCCAGTTTAAGGTAGAACACTCCGATCCCTGAGGATGAGTGTGTTCAATGGAAAAGCAATTAGTGTCCCAGTTAAGGGTGGCCCAATGGAAATGGCACAAAGGGCTTCCTATCCCAGGACGCTACACAGCCATTTAATGGGATGCCAGTGGAAAAGGGGCTAGAGTTAGATAGATTTTTGCATAGTTGGAGAATTAAGGATTATGAGGAATGATCTTTTTTTATTACTGGTGCAGGCGCAATAGGCCAGATGGATAACTACTGCTCTTACTTGCAATGTACTAATGTTATATTTTACATTTGGTAAGGATCTTAGCATTATTTTGCTGTTTAATCTGGCTATTTAACTGACAGGCTGTTGCTATGTTTTGATGCAGAAACAAGAATACTCCTGGTTAACTGAGCTTTTGAAGTTACCCATACCTTGGAAGATGAGTACACTGTTAATTCCCCAAAGAGGGTGTTTGCTTTACATCCTAACACATTTGGCTGATTCATGACAGCATGCAGGATTTGGATTCTGTGCACTTTAAATTGTAAATGACTGCAAAGGGAATGTATCACACAGAAACAACCCGATTGCAGTTAAGATTAATGGCAGGAACACAATCAATAAGAAACACAAATGTTATTTAATGCTATAATTTGCAGTTTACTTCAGAAGCACAGGAAATCTGGAAGCTCTTCTTTTAAAAATGTCAGAATCTAATGTATGAGAGGCAATTCATCCTCCTTAAAGCTCCAGATAAAATCCAGTCTTCAGATTTGGGGGAGTATATTTAGGATGGAGATAAGAATGAACTGCTTCTCCCAGAGAGTAGTGAATCTGTGGAACACTCTGCCCAATCAAGCAGCAGAGGTTGCCCCAATAAATATATTTAAGACAGAGTTAGGTAAGTTTTTGCTTTGTAGGGGAATTAAGGGTTTTGAGGAACAGCCTGATTGGTGTAGCTGAGTCCACAGCCAGATCAGCCATGATCTTGCTGAATGGTGGGAGAAGGCTTGACGGGCCTGATGGCTGACTCCTTGCTCCTAATTTTTACGTCCTTCACATGATGGAAACTCTCAGCAGGCCAGGTAACACCTACAGAAAGAGAAGCCGACTTAACATTCCAGATCAGAGACCCTTCATCAGATGAAAACGTGATAACCTTCAAAGTCAAAAAGTCCAGGAGCTTCAAGAAGATGACGCAGCTGACACCAAACTTGCACATAACTTTCATCATTCATAGACATTTAATTAAAGTGATCCATTTATTTGGTTTTGTTGACCAGAAAGCTTCCAATGTCTTTTTATTCAAATTATGTGAGGAAACTAGAATATCTGAAAAATTTGAGTTTTCCTTTGCAAAGACTGACCTTAAACCAGCAAGGCAGCATTACATTACAATCCTTTGATCCTTAATAAATGCTGAGAAAATGCTGTATGGTGCATTTTTTCACCATAATAGATCTCCTATCCTGTCACTCAGTTTGATATAACGGGAACACGACATCATGTGCAATGACTTTGAAATCATTCTATGGAATACCAGTAACATTAAACAACTTGACTGATATTCTGCTCAATGCCATTTTATCAAAACATTTGTCATGTTCAAAACAAATGGTTTGTGTCTTTCTTTAAATAGCAACAGGAGCAAACATGTATGAATTTATTTGCTGCTATCATGTGGTGTATTTCAGGTGGGCTTAGTTACCTGCTGCTACGATCTAGAGGTTCTTATGTCAGCATGAGGTTTCAAGGTTTCTGATAACAGTGTGAAGGGAATTCAAGGTGATACACTGTGGACCATGAGAGGTATGTAGACTCACAGCTGCTGACTCAATTATGGTTCCATTTCGTAGGAGACTGCCAAAATTGACTGATTCATTTTTTCATGGTAGAGTTGGATGGAAGAGAGCCCCAAAACTATCCAAGTGAAAGAAAAGTCAAAGTCAATGTGGACCTTGAGTGTGTTAGTCAATGGTGGCAGGGTGAGACAAAGAATCTACAAACTAGTGAGCAATATGTCACAAAGGTCTCCCGAATATAGTATCTGCCAGAAAACTAGAATGGGAAGAGGATAATTACATGATATAAAAGATTGCCCACTACAGTCATCCCAAGTAATATGGAGGATTCAGAAAAATTATATAATTATTGAGCAGCAAATTCATCTCCAGTCCATAGCATGCTGATGTATTCAGCTCTTAAATTATGTCCAATGTAATTGAGAGGATGAATTCTTAAGGCAATATGTGATGTTCGCACAATACTGTATTACACACTTGGCATTATTAACCGAGGATGACCTTTGAGGCATGTTTGCATAAAAATTATTCAGATTGATGAAAGATTTACACTCACTCTATTTGGCCTGATCCATAGAACACTACAGCACAGAAGACAGGTCATTCAGCCCTTCTAGACTGTGCTGAAATATTATCCCACTAGTCCACTGACCTGCACCCAGTCCATAACCCTCCAGACCTCTCCCATCCATGTATCTATCCAATTTATTCTTAAAACCTAAGGGTGACCCCGCTCAGATGGCAGCTTGTTCCACACTCCCACCACTCTCTGAGTGAAGAAGTTCCCCCTAATGTTTCCCCTTTCACTCTAAAGCCATGTCCTCTCATATTTATCTCCTAATTTAAGTGAAAAGAGCCTACTCGCATTTACTCTGTCTATACCCCTCATAATTTTGTAAACCTCTATTAAATCTCCCCTCATTCTTCTATGATCTAAGGAATAAAGCCCTAACCTGTTTAATCTTTCTCTGTAACTCAACTCCTGAAGACTCGGCAACATCCAAGTAAATCCTCTCTGCACTCTTTCAATCTTACTGATACCCTTTCTGCAGTTTGGTGACCAGAACTGCACACAATACTCCAACTTTGGCCTCACCAACCACACTATAACATCCCAACTCCTGTACTCAATACTTTGATTTATGAAGGCCACGATGTCAAAAGCTTTCTTTACAACCCTGTCTACCTGTGATGCCACTTCCAGGGAATTATGTATTCCCAGATCTCTTTGTTCCACTGCACTCCTCAATGCCCTACCATTTACTGTGTATGTCCTTCCTTGGCTTGTCCTTCGAAAATGAAACACCTCACACTTGTCTGCATTAAATTCCATCTGCCATAAACTGTAAAAATCAGTTGGTCCAGATCCCTCTGCAAGTTTTGAAAGCCTTCCTCACTGACAATAACGCCTCTTAGTGTTATCAGCAAACATGCTGATCCAATTTACCACATTATCATCCAGATCATTGATATAGACAACAAACAACAATGGTCCCAGCACAGATCCCTGAGGCACACCACTCATCACAGACCTCCAGTCTGAGAAGCAATCATCCATTACCACTCTCTGACTTCTCCCATGCAGCCAATTTTGAATCCAATTTACAACCTCCCCGTGGATACCTAATGTCTAAACCTTCTGAACTAACTTCCCATGTGGGACCTTGTCAAAGGCCTTACTAAAGTCCACATAGACAACAGCAACAGCCTTTCCTTCATCTACTTTCTTGGTAACCTCCTCATAAAACTCTACAAGATTCATTAAACATGACCTATTATGCACAAAGTCATGCTGACTGTCCTTAATCAGTCCTTGGCTGTCCAAATATCTGTATATCCGATCTCTCAGAACACCTTCCGATAATTTACCCCTTACTGATGTCAGGCTCAGCGGCCCGTAATTTCCTGGTTTACTTTTGGAGCCTTTTTTAAACAACAGAACAACATGAGCTACCCTCCAATTCTTTGGCACCTCACCAGGCATTTTAAATATTTCTGTCATGGCCCCGCAATTTCTACACAAGTCTCCCTCAAGGTCTGAGGAAATGTTAGGCCCGGGGGATTTATGTACCTTTATTTGTTGTAAGGGAGCAAGCACCTCCTCCTCTTTAATCTCTATATGTTCCATGCACTGCTGCCTGTTTCCCTTATACACTACGCCAGTTTCCTGAGTAAATACTGATGCATAAAAACTGTTTAAGATCTCCCCCATCTCATGAGGCTCCACACATAGACGACCACTCTGACCTTCTAGGGGACCAATTTTGTCCCTTACTATGCATTTACTTTTAATGATCTTGTAGAAACCCTTCAGGTTAACCGTCACATTATCTGCCAACTTGAAGTTTAAGTTTTACTATATTTAGCTGCATTGTATTTTGAAAGCTAAGAGATTCTTTGGTTCCTGAAGAGACAAGATCTAAAATGGAATGAGCAGTGCAAAAATGGAAGTGTGGGAGAGGCTTGTGATGAATTTACAGAAAGATACTAGTGATCTGCAACCTTTGGTTATACTCAGAAGCTGCACATGTAGCATAAACTGTAGTTAGCAGATGCTTGCATGAATAAACTGTTGGGCAGTGAATGGAAGCACTCTTGAAGCCTGCTCGAGTGAATCAACTTAAGAATTCACAGCAAATAGAGTGGAAGTTAGTCGTTGATACTGTTTGCTTTTCAACATCACTGATCTCTGATGCGGTATCATGATGGCAGATTTTGTCCTTTCAGCGAGGCCCACCATATTAAGCAATGTCCTATAACTCTTTCACAATTTGCGCCACTCATTAACCTCAGTATTTCATAAACTCATGGATTAGAGGAAACTACCACCAGGCAATGAATGGGAGAAATTTCAGTTTTAGATGAAGAATGCGTTGCTTTTGGATCGTTGACATTGTGATATCAACATTATTTCATGTTTGAAAACAATTTGTTCTTATTGTTTGATAAGAATACCAAATCATTGAAATGCATTTGAACACCCCCAGAACCTGTAACATCATACTCTGATGCTCTTATATTTTTACCAATTAACATGGCTGTCACCCCGAGCCAACATAGGATGAGGCTGTTTACTTAGCAAAATTTGAGAACCGTTGGATTGAATGGCCTGTCTCCATGTTGTAGATATTTTAAAAAATATACAGTATATTTATTTATGAGAAATATTAGTGGCAATAATGCAAAATAGAATAATGATTGGCTAATACTACAAAAATACAGAATTGAAATGTTTAGACCGAACTGCAGTATGACTACATATTGTGTATTACTTTACGTATGTCAAGTCTTGTTTTCCTTTGAATATTTTTATTGTGTATAAAGTTTAATTTTTGGAAAAAAAAATTGGATTACAGGCAGTGCTGACAAGGCTATAGCAGTGGTTCTCAACGTATTTCTTGTAAGTAATCCCTATGCCATCGGTGCTCTGTGATTAGTAAGGGATTGCTTAAGGTGGTATGTAAGTAGGAAGGGAAGGTTGAGAATCACTGCTTTAGACCAAATTGTTACTGAAATATTTTGCTTGAGAAAAATTGTCATTGGCCCATTCCCTCTGGAGTTATGAAACCATGCACATAACAAGTCAATTAGGGATGATTAAAACAGTGGTTTTCAAACATTTTCTTTCCACCCACATACCACCTTAAGCAATCCTTTACTAATCACAGAGCACAGATAGCAGAGGGAATACTTAAAGTGGTATGTGAGTGGAAAGAAAAAGGTTGAGAACCATTGGGCTAGAGTTTACTTCCCAAGCCTAATTGCCCTTGAGAAGCATGCTGCCTTCTTGAACTAAAGGCTGCCCCTGGGTTATGAACCCCCACATGTGGACCCGCCTTCACGCAAACAAGCTCCAGTAATATAATTGATTTCAGTGTTCCGATGCACATACATGTTGTTTCCGTGAACTCATGGCAAAGTGGGTTTCCTCTCTCTCCACTCTCAGTAACTGTTCTTTCTTACCAGTCCTTTGTTCTTTTGATGCCATTCGTTAAAACAAAACTGAGATATAGTACTATATTGAGTGAATATTATTTGCTTTCTGACTTATGGACAAAATCAACATAAAACTGAATCCTGTTTGTAACTTGAGATGCTTGTCCTGCTGTCCCACTGATGAAGATACTCCCACAATGTTGTGGGCAGGGAGATCAGGATTTAGTTGTCAAGATAATATATTTAATGATGCACAGGGCATTTTAATTTGGATTAGCGGTGCTTTTATCGCAGACAAAGTTGATGCTGTTTTAGCAGAAATTAGTTGGGAAACTGATAGATTACAGCATACAATTGTGCAGCTGGTATAGCTGCCTCAAAGTTCCTTTGAACTGGATTCAATCCAAACCTCTGGTGCATGTTTCCCTGTGACTTCAAGGCACTTTCATCTGGGTCCTCTGGCTTCATCCTGCATCCCAATGGTGTTGCAGGATAACACAGGGCAATGAAGATTTTGCTTCCTGAACACTTTGGGTGTACTGTATTTTATGGATTTGGGGCTGCTGATCACAAGGATCAACCGTAAAAATTTTCTATCATGTACTGCTTTTTATATACAACCTATTTTTGTGATTTCCTGTCATACTTTAAGTCCACTTCAAGCGTACAAAACCTTTGAAAAAGGTCTTTGAAAAATCTTTTTTTTTTGCATTCACACTTGGACTTCTCTGTTGATCATGGTGCAGTCTGTGCTAAACATGGTAAAAGGTTCACCAGAACGTTGCAAAAAGCAGTCTCAGGGCAACTGGAATCCATCAATGCTGGTGGACTATTAGACCCTGACACGAGAGGCATCAGATACTGAGCACAAATGAAAATTAGCAGTAGAACATTTTTAGGTCAGTTGAACTAATGCAATAATTATGCATCATTATGCAATTAAACATGCTAAATTCAATAAAAGTTAATTTAATATTTCTCCAACTTCCAACGTGATACATAAAATCTGAAATTATTTGTGTTTTCATCTTGAAGTTGTCTATAATAATCCCAATTATTTTTCAGGAAGCAAACCTTTTGAAAAAAAATTGTTGTCCAGTGTAATTAGTCATTTTAAATTGCCCAGACTGCTCAGGTGACTGGTGGGATTCAGGAGGAGTTTATGGGAATGTATTGAGAATAAAATGAGAGCAGCAGTGTGTCAGTGAATGCTTGATGGTTGGTGGGCCTGTTTCCATTCTGCAGGACTCAAAACACACACTGCAAGCATTATAGGAGTTATCTGTGATGCAACGTGGCAGGAAATTGAATGTTGTTGTTAGGCAGAATTGTCTCCTTCAATTTTGTTAATTTCCATTACTCTTTGGTGTACATTATTGGGAGAATTAGGCTCGACCAAAATAAGACCATAGGATTAGGCCATTCAGTCCATCATCTGCTCTGCCGTTCAAAGCATGGCTGGTGTATTTTTCCTCTCAATCTCATTTTCCTGCCTTCTACCCATAACCTTTGATACCTTTTCTCAAGGCAATTGCATTCATAAACCATATTCAGTATACCTTCACCATATGGTTTCCATCCACATCCCTGTGGTGAGATATTTATACCATAACACAGAAACTTTGCTCAGTTGCAATCCTCAACTAAGTGCGCGGGTTATCACAAAGGTTTTGGGAGGCTTTGTGGGGAAGCATCACAGTCAAGAGACCTTCCACTACTAGGCATTGAAGGACTGAGACTAGTGGGAAAGCCCCTCAAACAACTGAGGGGGGAGTAATGTGGGGCCCCACATTAGTGCAAAAGGTGTTAGGTGGTATAATTAATGGTTAACAGTACAATGTGCAGGTATAAAATGAACAGTATATGGGAAAATCACACTAAGACTACAAGAAGACTGAACTGTTTTCTTTTGTATATATTTATTATCATGAATAATGTTTATTTTTGGGCAAAAAGATCTGGGAGGAGGGGGGGGAACACTCCATCAGATATCCCCAATATTAAGGTGCTCAACTTCCCCCAAAGGTTTCATAAATATGTTAGTCCACAACCCAACAGAAGGGGTTTTCAAGGTTTGTGATTTCATGGTGTGTACCAGAGTCTGGGAATTTCCAAGTGAATCCTTGTTGCAGTTAATGCATGTATTTAAGTTTTAATTTAGAGACTAATAGACAATGAGAAATTTAGGATTTGCTGTTCAAGGGTCAGGACAAAGCAGCACATAGGGAAGTAAAAACAAACCTGAAGCTGAGTTGTCAAGCTTTGGAAGAAGGCTGTAAGTCACTGGGAAACCACATGTGGCCCAGTAGGTAATTTACACGGTTGCATGACTATTGTTAACTGAACAGTAACGTTGAAGAGTACTTTTAAACTGAAGGCCCATTTCTGCCACAGTACCTGCATACTAAATGGAATTACACCCACTCCATGTGAAACTGATTTTCTGTAACATCACAATTCAGGAAAAAAGCTCACATTCCCCTAATTCCACTCCAGATGGCATCCCCAGAGTTGGATTTAAGCAGAAAGGATTAACTTCCTTCCTGCTTGTCTGCTGAAGTTTGCATAGTTACATTGCACAAAGGATGAGGGCACTAGATTCTTGGACTTTTTCCATAACACAGAAGTTTTACATTACAGATCCAAGAAAAGATTTATTAAATAAAACAGAAAATGTTCAGGCAGCATCTGTTGAGAGAGAAACAGAATCAGCCATGCAAATGGAAGACCCTTTATCTGAAGTGATTTTTTATTTCAGATTCCCAGCATCAATAGCATTTAGGTTTCTTCAAAATATATTTCCTTCCTAATCAAAGTGGAGACAGCCATGCTGGTACTGGGATACCCCTCCACTCTCACTGCTTCTGCATGGCTCAGACTAGGAAGGGGGGTGGGGTTGAGATGGAGACAAAGAGAGAGAGAGAGAGCAAGATAGGGAGTGAGGAAGGAGGGAGAAGAGAGAGAGGGGGGGGGGGAGAAATCTCACGAAGAGAGAGCATGTGACAGTGAGATGTGAAATTACTCACTTAATTTACTTCTGAAGATATTTGATTAAAACTCAAGGAACAATATCAATAATTTGCGTCCCTGGCAGAGAAGGTAGAGAATGTTCCCTTGTTATTACCATAAGTGATTTTCTACTCTGTCAGTAGTAACTAACAATGACAATCTTGCTTGTTTCAAACTTGGCTGCCATTAACATGAACAATACAATAGGAAAGCCTCGTGTTCAATCATGTTCAGGCATTTGAGACTGACAACAGCATGACCAAAGGAGAATTGCTAAAAACTAACAAACCATTTAATTTTTGACCTTCAATTACCTTCCCTTGATCAAGAAATCAAATACTGTTCAGCTCAGAATCTGCTTTGCCATTCTAACCATTCTCCTGCATTGTCCCCATAAAGTTTGACACCCTTACTGATCAAGAACCTATCATCCTATGCTTTAAGTGTACCCGATGACTTGTCCTCCACAGCCGTCTGTGACCACAAATTCACCACCCTCTGGCTGAAGAAACATCTCCTCATCTTTGTTCTAAAGGGACATCCTTTTATTCTGAGGCTGGACTCTCCCATTACTGGAAACATCTTCACATCTGCTCTAGCCCTTACGGTATTCAGTACATCTTGATAAGATTTCCACCTCCCCACCCCCCCCCCCCCACAATCTTTCTAAACTCCAGCAAATACAGGACCAGTGACATAAAATGATCCTCGTACATTAACCCTCACATCCGCAGGATCACTCTCATAAAGCTCCTCTGGACCTCTCCATTGCCAGCACACCCCTCCTTAGATATGGGGCCCAAAATACTGCTCACAGACTCAGAGGCCATCAGAGATTATTTTAATTCATTGCAAGATTTTGGTAAGGACCACATCATGCCAAGTGAGATGGATGTGGTGACGGGCCATCCACTCAAGAATGTGTCAATAGGGAAATATGGCTGGCATGATTTGCCATTCATTCATTCCCATACACATTGTAATGGGTTGCTAATTGCCATTCGTTCGTTCTACAGACTGTTTTTTTAAGGAAATGCACTCCTTTATAACTTTGACACGTGTACAGGCGCTCCTCAACTTACAATGGGGTCACATTCTGGCAAACCCATCGCAAGTTGAGAAAGAATAGTGCACTTACAATTTTTTTATAATTAAAATTTGAATACCTGAACGTACACATCTGAAACCACACTGGGCATGAAGAATGTTTGAAGCATTGAACTAAAATTAATTGCTGGACGGTGGGGATGCTAAAGCGACAGGCTCATCAATTTCACTTGTTTGCGTGATTGCTACAGAGACTGCAAGCGTGGTTGAGCCCAGCATCACCTAGCATTGCGAGAGAGGAGCGTACCGCATATCGCAAGCGTGGGGACAGATTGGAATTCAAAATTTAAAGTATGGATTCGAACCATCGTGACTTTGAAAAATCGTAAGTCAGACCATCGTAAGTAGGGGAGCACCCATTATATGAGCTCAAATGAGCAGGAGGATCGTTGACAGAATCAGTGACAATACCCATCTCAATTAAATAGAAAGCTGGGGAAGGTAGAAAGGGGCACAAAACAAGTACTGTATTTGACAGCATATAGGCCCCCCCCCATTTTTTTTCCAAAAAATTTGGCTCAAAAACCACCCTGGGTCCTATATGCGAAAATGACATTTTGGTGCCGCCATTTCGAGCACTTAAATACAAAGCGCTCAAACTACTTGCCCAGCTTCAAGAAGCCCGTGGAGGTGCTGCAGCTGTCCAGGAAGCAGGCTCATAACTTCGCGGACCACCTTCCCATGGGCGGCCCATGCTTTCTAGAGCCACGGCTGCTGCCACTCACTTCTCCCGAAAGAAGGTTGACTGCAGTGGCCCCCACCAGCAGCTCAATGGCTGTGTTTGTACTACACGCTGATGGTACAATCGATTGCTTGCTTTGAGGGGAGCGCAGGTCCTCAATGATCAGGCTCCACACTGAGCCTCTGTTTGACAAGCACGGCCCCCAAGCAAATTGAATGAGCTGTGGGGGAGGGTGGCAGTGAGTGAGCAGCCTGCAATGAATGTCGAACAAAGACTCAAAGTTCTTCCCTCAAAGCAAGCAATTGATCACCTGCTCCCTGTGACAGCGGGCCCTGCCCATTGCTCTGGTGACCAGCTTCTCTCCCTCCCGTGACCGTGGGTCCTGGTGCGCCTATCAATCAATTGACGTTTCCATGGTTGGGGGGGGTTAGTGGGCTGAGCCTTGGCGTGCAGCAGGCAGGAGGATGTGTCACTGTTGTTGCTCATGTGCAAGGAGGCTGCAGCCTCTCGGCCATACAAGGATGGAGGGTTTTCATTGAGGTAAGTGAAGGCATACCCACATGCATTATCTACAAGGGGCCTTGCAGGAGCCAACTTACTGGGTACTCATAAATACACAAACACATTTTTTATAAAATTTCACACTAAAAAGGGGGGTGGGGAGGTCTTATGTGCTATATGCTGTCAAATATGGGACATACAAATATCCAACAGTTTAGACTGATTTTTCCACATGAATAATTCTTCAAATTAAGTGTGTTATACCCCAAGGCAGTATCATTACCATTAGTTTTCAAATGGAAGGAATCACATATCAAAATAACAGAATTACCTCTTTAACTCGTACATATTCAGGTAATGATTGAAAAATTATCAGAATAAAGAGGGAAAAATGAAATTGGTCTGCTTAATGCTTATGAGCATTTGCTTTGTATAATAATATAGCTTAACTGGCCCGTTTAATAGATTTTTCAAAATAGGAGATAAATAAATCTCAATTGTGCACATCGATATCATTCATGGTGATTTTCAGTCCAGTTTAATGAGAAAGGTATTGAACATTTCCAGAGGTTACCATGCAACAACTCATTCCATCTTCCTCCTGTGATTTTCACCTTATGGTTGGTGCACTCTGTATCCTCTTGGGTAAGTCCAACTTCGACCAAAGCCAACTGTCATAATCCTCTGCAGGCATCTGAATCACCTTTACTTGCACAAACTGTGGAGAGAACCACATGACGGATTGGCTTCAGCATGAATGCAGCCACACTGAAACGGAAATTGAAATAGGGGTGCTGGAAATACTTAACAGGCAGTATTTATGGTAAAGTCTCTTCAATGATTTAAGATAATTGACCTGTAACATTAGCTCAGTTTGTCTCTCTCCAGATGCTACCTGACCTGCTGAGTATTTCCAGCATTCTGTGTTTTCTTTTCAGGTTTTCAGTATTTTGCTTCTGGAGTGATTCAGATTTCAGATTTATTGCCCAAGTACATATGTGACATCACATACAACCCCGAGGTTCTTTTTCCTTCAGGCCAAGCAGAATTACCACTTATTGGTAGTGCAAAAAAAAACTGTATACACGTAAACAAACTGTGCAATACAAAGAGGGGAAAAGAAGCAATAAAACACAAGAGTCCTGAAATGAGTCCCTGATTGACTTTATTGTTGAGAAGCCTGATGGTGGAGGCGAGCAGTAGCAAATGTTACTGATGAGACGATTGTTGTACAAACATACACAAAGGGATATTTTTCTCTGTTGGTAGATCTAAATCAGACATTCTCCACAGGGGCCACAGACTAAAATCATAAAACGTTATTTATGTGTTTTTTGACATCAGTAGGAGTGTAGTACTAAAGAAACCAACTAATCCTGACTGCTTCTCAGGGAAGGGGGCCCATCGCCATAAAAAAATTGAGAATGGCTGGTCTAAATGCACTAATTTATGGTCACAAATTAAAATCAGTTAATTTAAAAATACCAAATAAAGATATTTTATGTACACATTTAAATGTTGAATTGCAAAAAAGGTCATTGCTTTTTGTAAAGGATCTTTGTAAATTTAGTGTAAAACAAAATGTCTCTTTATGTTTACTTGGATCTTAGAGTTAAATCTTCACAATCTCCATCAGTACCAGAGCACCACAGGGCTGGTAGCCCTCTTCTCTACTCACTTTACACCCATGATGGTGTAGCTCGGTACAACAACAGCACCATCTACAAACTTGCTGATGATCCCACGGTTGTGGGTTTTATAAAGGCAGGAGACGAGTCAACATACAGGAGGGAGATTGAAAACTTGGCTGAATGGTGCACCAACAACAACCTTGCACTCAATATCACCAAAACTAAGGAGCTGATTGTTGAGTTCAGGGAAGGAAAGCCAGAGGTATACAATCCAGTGATCATTGGGGGGGATCAGAGGTGGAGAGGGTGAGCACATTGAAGTTCTTGGGGGTCACTATCTTGGAGGATCTTTCTTGGATCCAACACATCAATCGCATTGTGAAGAAAGCATGTCAGCGCCTCTACTTCCTCGGGAGTTTGCGGAGGTTTGATATGACACCAGAAACACAGGAAAATTTCTACAAAGGTGTGATGGAAAGTGTGCTAACTGGCTGCATCATGGTCTGCTATGGGAACACCAATAGCCCTGAGCATAAAGCCCTCCAAAAGGTACTGGACAAAGCCCAGGTCATCACAGGCAAAACTATTGAGTACATCTATGGGAAATGCTGCCATTGGAGAGCAGCAGCAATCATCAAGGATCCACACCACCCAGCACATGCTCTGTTCCAGCTGCTGCCATTAGGAAAGAGGTATAGGTACCACAAGACATGCACTACCAGGTTCAGAAACAGCTGCTAAGCTCTACCATCAGGCTCCACAACAACAAACTCAATCAGAGACTCATTTAAGGACTCTTGTGCACTTCATTGATTTTCTTTTTGTTCTCTCTGTATTGCAGTTTGTTTATTTGTTTACAGTTCTTTATTACATGTTTATGCTGTGTACAGTTTTTTTTTGCACAGCCAATTAGCGGTAATTTTACCTCGCCCACAGGAAAAAGGAATCTCAGGGTTGTATGCGATATCATGTATATACTCTGACAATAAATCTGAAATAGATTAGAAATAAAGATTCTGTCCATGGCTTTGTGGGTTCCCAAACATTACCCGTTGGGTAAGCATGTCATTCCTGACCAGATGTAATTACACAAAGGGTGATCATCTTGATGTGAGAAGCTTATTATTTGCCAGGAGGCTGCCAATGTGTAGCAGATAGGAGTTGATTATTGGAGCCAGAGAGTCACCGCGAGGCTCTCTGACGATTGACAGTGTGCCAGCCCCAGCTGGAGATAGTGGGACTGATGCACCCTAACCTGATGAGAAAGTGACTCGTGTTCATCTGTTACTGGAGAATGTCTCCCTCTGGATAAGGAAAACCTACTCAGAACCCAGCCAGGTCCAGTGGCTCTGTAGTGGTGGTGGAGAGGGGATAGGAGTGGATCTCTGGTGGAGGTGGGGGGGGGGGGGGAAGTTGGACAGTCTGCTGTGCCATCTCTTCTACAAGAGTCTCTGCAGCATGTCCTGGTGTTCTCCCTGAATGCTTTACCCTACTTCCTAGGTCCCTCTGAAGTGGTCTGGTGGGGGAATCAGTTGTTGTGCATCGTGCTTTCGTTCCTCTTCATTGATGTTGGGGTAATACTGGTAGTAATGAAAATATGATAAAATCTAATCAGATACCTTATTAATCATCTCAGTTCTGGGGCACCATTGTAGATGTTCCTCACTTTAGTGTCCAAGGCACAAACATCATCAACAGTTTATATGAACAACCTTCCTTCCAATTCAAGGTCAGACGTGTCGATGTTAATTCATGATTGCACGACTTCTCAGCTAATGAAAAGGCACAAGCAGCAAGGCCTGGGGTGGATTCAGGGAGGGGTAGACAAGGGCTGACAACTGGCAAACATAGCACAAAAGTGCCAGGCAATGACCATCTCTAACAAGAGAGAAAATCTTAATGACATCACCAAGACCCCACCAGCCATGCTGAGAGGGGGCCCATGGGCCCAAACTAAAGTGGAACAGTCATACAAATAGCGGTATCTGAAGCACAGTTGAGAGGCTGGGGAACCAATGATTAGTGACCTGTCTCCAGACACGCAAAGCTTTTAACCCTTTGCATTACCTACAGCACAGAAGTTTGGAGTGTGCTGGAATACTTTCCACTTTCATCGATGAATGCAGCTGAGACAGTTGACAGATACTGGACCAGGCAGCCTGCTCGACTGGAACCCTATCAAACACCTAAATGTTCATTCCCTTCCCCACTGATGGCCTGGGAACACAGTGCGTATCATTCTCAAACTCTCCTGCACTTATTATCCTGACAGCACCTTCCAAACCTGCGACCTCACCACCAAGGAAAACAAAAAACAAAGGCACCTGCAGGCTCTTCCCTGAATCATACAGCATCCCATCGCTGGGTCTAAATCAGTGGTTCTCAACCTTTTTCCTTCCACTCACACACCACCTTAAGTAATCCCTCTGCCATTGGTGCTCTATGATTAATAAGGGATTGCTGAAGGTGGTATGCGAGTAAGAAGGGAAGGTTGAGAACCACTGTTCTAGACCCAATTGCTACTGAAATATTTTGCTTGAGAAAAATTGTCATTGCCAATTTCCTTTAGAGTTATGAAACCATTAGGTATGATTAAAACAGTGGTTTTCAACCTTTTTCTTTCCACCCACATACCACCTTCAGCAATCCCTTACTAATCACAAGAGGGAATACTTAAAGTGGTATGTGAGTGGAAAGGAAAAGGTTGAGAACCTCTGGTCTAACTCTTTACTCAGCACCTCACCTGCACCTTCTGGAGGGAATTAGAAAGAGGATATAAGTGAGGCCAGCTTTTGTAAATCTTCTTGACGTTCAATGCCTTCAGCAGCATCAAGAGATCTTATATTAACAGCTTACAAGTTAGCAATGGCCAGCAGGTTAACTTAGCCAGTCACAGAGGTACCTCAGCTTAAAGACCAGGACATCAGACTCAACTTCCAATCTTGTACATTTTCTCCATCATCAAAAATATCCAGCATGTTGACATTTTCACTGATGAAAGCAGCTACAACACTGAAGAATCTTGAAAATAATTAATGACCGATCAATGACCATAACTGGAAACCTGCCCATTGTACACAGATTCATCACCAGTGTACTGTAACTGCATCAAACACAATCTTCAGGATGCATCACAGTGGCTCACCAATAACTCCAATCTTTGTGAATCTGATTACTAAGAAGACCAGAAAGATTATTGGTAGAACCATTAACCTGTCCATTACTAATCTGATTTGAGACAACTGTCAGAATTAAATACAGAAAATAGTGGAAATACCCAGCAGTCGAGACAGCATCAGTGGACAGAGAAACAGAATCAGGAATTCAGTTTGGTAAACTTGACCCGATACCTAGACGTTAATTGCTCCATCAGGCCTCACCTCAACAGCTGCGCTGATGTCTGGAGAGCACAGCTCCCAATTTTGTAAACCGTGAAGCACCCTGAAGAACTGTTGTGGCCGAATTCTGAAGTTCTGTCTTTTCTCAAAACTTTCCAGCCTTTGCAGGACTTGGCTGATCTTCTGATTCCCTTGAACTGTTGGAGGAACTCTGGACAACAAGCTGGAAAACCTGAAACATTAGGGAAGGGAAAGATTTTTGTGGATCGACTGAAAAAGATGCTGAGCACACTCAAACAGAATGGTTAACAGAGGATGGCCCTCTGATATCCCTCCAGTTCTACAGGTGATGTTAGCCCTTGCTTTGCTTCCAAAAGCTTCACTTCATGAATTGGTTCTTGAGATACTAGTTTACAAAAACAAAGCACTTTGAAAACATCAGGGCAATGGCTGCAGTAAAAATCGACCCAACATAATAGAGGAGACATTGTTTATGGTACAAGACCTTACCCTATGAGAGGGAACTCACTGATTTGTACAGGACCCCACACTGTGACAGGGAACTCGCACTGCCTGTGGAACAGGACCTCACACTGTGGCAGGGAACTCGCACTGCCTGTGGTACAGGACCTCACACTGTGGCAAGGAACTCACACTGCCTGTGGTACAGGACCCCACACAGTGACAGGGAACTCACACTGTCTGTGGTACAGGGCCTCACACAGTGACAGGGAACTCACACTCCCTGTGGTACAGGACCTCACACTATGACAGGGAACTTGCACTCCCTGTGGTACAGGACTGCACGCTGTGACAGGGAACTCACACTATGACAGGGAACTTGCACTCCCTGTGGTACAGGACCTCACACTGTGACAGGGAACTCACACTCCCTGTGGTACAGGACCTCACACTATGACAGGGAACTTGCACTCCCTGTGGTACAGGACTGCACGCTGTGACGGGAGCTCACACTATCTGTGGTATAGGACTGCATGCTATGACAGGGAACTCACACTCCCTGTTGTACAGGAACTCACACTGTGACAGGGAACTCACACTGTCTGTGGTATTGCATCTTACATCTCAACTTGACACCATAATGAAAATGCACGATTGAAGCAGAAAGCCATCAATAATCACAAAAGATTCAAGTTGTGAAACTGCTAGGCTTTTATTAACTATAGAATGGAACAGCAGTCAACCTCATTGACTGATCGAGGCAGAGTGGAATGGGGAGCATGCAAAGGGACTATGGGTAGGATTAATCTTTGGAGGTGTGTCCAGCCAGCAGCAGTCAATCATAGCATAATAGTGGTTTACCACATTCACGCCTCCTTTTTAAGAGTCCTGCGGGGTGAGAAAATTTTACAGATCCAATCTGTCAGGTGTCTCATTTGCTGCAGTGAACGATGTGAATGGTTGGGGTGCTGACGTAGCGCCCTGAGCAGCTTGTGGGGTTTGGCCGTCATCACTGGTTACAGTTTGTTGGTGGGGGGTTGGGGGGGGAGACAGGTGAGGGGATAAGGGACTGTGGTGCTGGTGCATCATTGGTGACAACAGTAGCCAGGGGTGGAGAGTGGTCAGCTGCGGGCTCAGGGACCCCTAAGGTAGCAGTGGAGGGGGAATGTCTGTTTGTGGTCATAGGTGATAGAGGAGGCACCTGATGGTGCCAGATCCCAGATCAAAACTGTGTCCTCATGCTACTCAGGGAAGACAATGTAGGCATACTGGGGGTTAGGGTGGAGGAGGTGGACCCTCTCAACCAGTGGGTAAGTCTTACATTGCCTGGTGTGCTTTTGAAGCAAGATGAGTCCTAGGGAGGTAAACCAGGAGGGCAGTGTAGTCCCTGACGCAGTCTTCCTCAGGAAAGAAAACATTCGTTCATGAAAAGTGTTGTTGGTGGTCATACATAGAAGTGACTGGACGGAATGGAGCACGTCTGGGAGGATTTCTTGCCATTGGGAGACGGGGAGGCCCTATGACCTCAGTGGTTTTTCCAGATCATGGCATGCTCCCTTTCCACTTGCCCATTCCCTCTAGGGTTGTAGCTGGTGGTCCTGCTCATGGCGATGCCCTGGCCAGCTAGTACTGCCACAGCTCATCACTCATGAATGAGGTCTCTCAATCACTGTGGATGAAGCCATGGTTCCCAAAGAACATGAAGGTATTGGGGAGGGTCTTGATAACTGTGGCTATGATTGTGTCCAGGCACGGGATGGTGAAAGGGAAAAGGGAGTATTCGTCGATGATTGTAAGGAAGTAAGCATTCTGGTTGGAGGAGGGGAGGAACTAATGCTTAGGTACTCGAAAGGGCAGGTAGTTTTAATCAGGTGCACCTTGTCCGTTGATAGAATTACATTTTGCATTTAGTGCAGACCTGGCAGTTTTTAGTCATTGTCCGGACTTCTTCAACAGAGTATGGTAGCTTCTGAACTTTGATAAAATGGAAAAACCTAGTTATTCTGGGGTGACAAAGGTTATTATGGAGGGTCTGCAGCCTGTCCATTTGGACATTGGCACAGGTCCCCTGAGATGGAGAATCCGGGGGCTCGTTAAGTTTGCCAGGCCGGTAGAGGATGTCATAATTGTAAGTGGACAGTTCAATTCTCCACCTGAGGATGTCATCATTCTTGATTTTGTCCTGCTTATTATTAAACATGAATGCGACTGCTTGCTGATCCGAAAAGAGAGTGAAGAGTTTTCTGGCAAGGTAGTGTTTCCAGTGGCCTGGGCCTCCTTGATGAAGGAATAGTGAATTTCATGGCCCTGGAGAGTGTGTGAGAAAAAGGTGACGAGTCTGCCCACTTGGTTGAGTGTGGCAGCCAGGAGAAAGTCGAGTACATTGCCCTCGACTTGGAACAATGTGGACTTGTCTATGGCATGCATGACTACCTAGTCCCTTGATATGGTCGAATGCAGCTTGGGCTTCTGCAGGCAGGGGAAACGTAGTGGCTTTAACCAATGGGCGAATCTTGTCCTCATAGTTGGGAACCCATTGAGTGTAATATTAGAAGAACCCAAGGCATCTCTTCAGTGCTGTGGGAGAGGTAGCTCCAACAACGGACGCATGCAGTCAGGGTTGGGGCCAATGACACCATTCTCGACCACGCAGCCAAGGAGGGCTAGTCGTGCTGTCCGGAACACACATTTGTCTTCATTATAAAATTCAGACATTTTGCTGCCCGGAGGAACTTATGGAGATCTGCAATGTGATCTTGCTGGTCATGGCCGCAGATGGTTAGATTATCTAGGTATGGGAAGGTGGCTTGCAGTTTATAGTGGTCCACCATGTAGTTTATCTCCCACTGGAAGATGGAGACCTTGTTTGTGGCACCAAAATGGACTTGGAGAAAGTGGTAGAGGCAGCCATCCACCTTGAGTACCGTATACTGACGGACCAGGAGCTATTGATACACCGACTTCAGGTCAGTTGTGGAGAATACCTGATATTGTGCATGGTTGACCATATCGGACATGCGGGGAAGGGGGTACACTTCATGCTGCATTTACCGGCTGATGGTCTGGCTGTAATCTATGACCATCCTATTCTTTTCCCCATTCTTTACCACAACCACCTGGGCCCTCCAAGGGCTATTACTGGCCTCGATGATGCCTTGATCTAACAAGCACTAAACCTCCGACTTAATGAACGCCTTGTTTGCCACATAGTACAATCTCATTCTAGTGGTCACCGACTTGCAGTCGGGGGTGAGGATGGCGAACAGTTGGGGTGGGGGGGGTGGTCGACCTGGAGAGTTGAGAGGCCATAGGTCACTTGCAGAGGGCCATCTGTGAACTGTTTGTTGCAAACGGTGTGGGGGGTTGGGGCCGGTCAAATTTAAATATAACTTTCTGAAGTTGGCACTGGAAGTCCAGCCCCAGTAGCAAGGGGGCATAAAGTTGTGATATGACGAGCAGTATGAAATGTTTGTAAACTATTGCCTCCAACAGTTAGGGTCACTACACAGGACCCATGGATGGCTGGCATATGTGATTTGGACACGAGTGATATCTTGTGTTTGATGGGCCATAGTTTAAGGGATAGGTGCTTAGCATTATCGGGTGGATAAAACTTTCTGTACTCCTGCTATTGAATAAGCAGTTGGTAACACGCCCATTTACCTGGACATCCATCATGGACCTGGCGTGTTTGTGTGGTGTCCCAGGGTGATGGAAGCCAGTGTAGACTCATTGTCTGAGTCTGATGGGTGCTCACAATCCCGAGATGGTTGTCCTTAACCCTCATGGTGTTGTATGCCTGGAAAGATGGTGTTTGCTGTGCTGTTCAAAATGGCAGCCCCCATGAGTCGCACATGGCATCACTGCTTTGCAGAGGAGATGGAATTGGGCATGCTGTCCTAAGTTGCGACTGTCCACATGTGGTGCTGCTAGGTTTCATAGATGGTTTGGACTGGCAAACTTTGGCATAATGCCCTTTTTTTCTGCACCTAGCGCATACCGCATCCTTGGCAGGGCAGTGTTTCCTCAGGTGCTTAACCTGCCCGCAGAAGTAGCAATTAGGGAGATCACCCGAAACAGCAACCAAGGTCAAGTCATTTGAGGAGTGGGATGGTGTGGGCGACCAGTCGCTCGTGGCGCAGGGCGATTCCTTATCCCAGGAGAGCGATGCCTGTGGCAACCAAGTGGAGGCTGAGTAATCACCTGAGTTTTGGAGGGCCACCTTCAATGTCTCTGTCAGCTCAACCACTCTCTGTTGATCAAGTACCTTTTGTTTCAGGAATTCCTGCCTTATGTACCTGGAGCAGACACTGGCCACATAAGCATTCCAGATGAGGGCCTCAGTGTTCAGGGTGGCCGTCATGGCCTTACAGTCGCACTCTCTGAATAGGATCCGGAGGGCCCACAGGTACTCGGTGCTTGATTCTCCTGGTGGCCAGGAGGTGCTTGGCTTAGACCTCATTTACTTTTTTACAATACTGGGGACTTCAGGATCTCTATAGCCGCTGGGTATGAGCTGGCATTGATGATCATTGGGACTACTCGGGGCCCGACTTGCAAGAAGAGAAATCTCAGTCGGTTAGCATCCATGGTGATAACATCTGCGGCCGATGCCAGGAAGTCTTCAAAACAAGGGAGCCAGAG
This sequence comes from Narcine bancroftii, assembly GCF_036971445.1. Taxonomy (NCBI): domain Eukaryota; kingdom Metazoa; phylum Chordata; class Chondrichthyes; order Torpediniformes; family Narcinidae; genus Narcine; species Narcine bancroftii. The sequence continues at coordinate 174,993,184 of NC_091472.1, forward strand.
ATCGAATGTGTTCAGGGCATCTGTCAATCGAGGGTTGATGTTGAGCTTCTCAGGTTTCAGATACTGTTCCATGCTTCTTTTGAAAAATATAGTTAATAAAATTGATGCACCATCAATAATCACAAAAGAATGTAGTTGTGAAACTATCAGGCTTTTATTAACTATAGACTGAAACAGCCTTTAATCTCATTGACTGAATAAGGCAGAGTGGAATGGGGAGCATGCAAAGGGCTATGGGTAGAATCGGTCTCGGGAGGCAGGTCCAGCCGGCAGCAGCCAATCATAGCATAATAGTGGTTTACCACATTACTCAACCTTTGAAGCCGTAACAATACTCACTAAATATCCATTTCAGCTCTTTCACATCAGTCCCAACATTTGACTTGCTCCCCAGCTGAGGGAAGCCACCTCAAGGATTGTTTCATCTGTCATCAATTGCACATTAGGCCTCCTTTACTGGGGATCGAGGGAAAAATGCATGTTTCATAACCTTTGGCTACCTCACCTCTTTGGATCATATATCTGCTCCCGTTTCCCTCTTTCAATTCTCAACCACGTTACTGCTGCTGCAAAAGAAATAGGTATTTCAGATGGCAGCTGACACTCACCAGGTCTGTTCAGAGCCTTCAGTTTTATTTTCCTTGCATTCCTGAAGTGACCTCTGCATGTCCTCAGTGTACGTGTAAAAGTTGGTTATGCTGTCCAGAGCACGGAATTTGAGCTTGCTGGTGTCCCAGCGTTTCCTGTAAGCCGAGTCCCAATAGTTCAGTTAATCAGGAATTAGCTGAATGTCCTCCCATCTTGTTTCATCCCCTCATTTGGCTCCCTACCCAACCTCTGCGTCCTGATTCTCAGCATGGTCCACTACACAGCCAGGAATACCGGCTTCTTCCCTTCGTAGCACCTGATCCTCAGCTGGAGAGGCTAGAATTTTGGGGTTTTGCTTCGTTCCAATTTGGGATCGGTGCATTGTCCATGTTGAAGAAGGGATTCTGAGTTATGCCTGTATACTCTAGCACTGCTGCTGGACTTGAGGACTGTGGGGAAATCTATTGCAGACATCTTCTGCCAGTACAGTAACCATAGATTACCACCTAAAGATAAGTCTGCACCATTTAATTGTTACCTTTTTCTTGCACTAATAGCAGCTGTGAATATTTATATAGCTACCTTCTGTAATTTATTCTCTTTTCTTCTCTCTTGGCATTTTGTGGTAACTTAATTTATGCTATTGCAATCAGGGTATCCTATGTACCTGTGTGGCTGCAGCAAGTAAGAATTTCAGTGCATTTGTACTTTGTACTTATGTGTATGACAAAAAACACTCATCTCAACTTCGTGTGAGATGAAAGTGGGACAATTGGATGAGAGCCAATCATTTTTAGTGTAGGACACGATCAGTAACCACAGAGACAAGCTAAGGAAACTATAGGGTTTAATACACAGAAGAACCTTGCTGGCCTGGATCCCCAGGATAGGAATGGCAGCAAGGGAAAGGTGGCTTGATCTTTATGGCCCAGGACCACGGGAGAGGAGTCATAGGGTATGAGTCATCTGTGGGCGGGCTAGCTCAATATACAACCGATAATGATAACTATATACAATGGAGGAAACATATCACCACATTTAATAAAACAAATTGATAAGTAGGTAAATGAAGCCTCGTATTAAGGAGAAAGGAAACCATTATAATTTCAGTTTTGACAAGAATATGGATAGGAAAGGTTTGGAAGGATACAGGACAAATTGAAAGGGATGAGCTTAGGTTTACAATTTTGTTGGCATGGACACGATGGGCCAAAGGGCCTGTTTCTGTTCTGCAAAACTCAATGACAAAATGTCAGATGCAGGTAAACTAGAAATTTTCAAGCATCCCATTCAAAACCCAAACTACAAATGAACAGAGACAGCACCAGGTTCTAGCACATTGTGCACTGTTAAATACAGAAATTAAAATAGAATCCACCAAGGATTTAATATACCACATATTAAATTCAAAACTACATCATAACAAAGTCTATTTCAGCATTGAAATAAGAAATGATACACGCACTTTTCCAAGGCTTCCAGGTTGTCATGGAGACACAAGGCTGCTTCATCTGATACCTCGATGAATTTTGAATGCATCTCCTGAGAGAGGGAGGATTTGCTGGCAGAGAACTGACTGATTTCTGAAATTTGTCCTGAAGGGGAGCTCCAAGTGAGAAATGAAAAGTTGTTAACATTGTTGCATTCAGTCCAAGGGCGCAGCACTCGATCAGAAAAATGATGCTGTCAGTCAGCAACACCTGGCAACATTGCACACACTCAGAACTGTTGAAATATGACAAATAGGTACATAAAACTAATGGAAAAAACCGTGCACAGCTTTCATCCTGCTTTTGATCGACAGAAACCAGCTAGATTGTAATTTTTGCATTCAGCTCATAGACCAGAGCATTCATCTTCATCCTTGTTCCATGAATCTGACTACTTTAAGTTTGAGCTGTTAAGAATTTTACACCCATGCATTGATCTGTTGGTGACCAGAAATGCCACCTGTTCTTCTCCGCTGGTCTTTCAGCATCCAAACTTGCTCACTGCACTGAGCATTATTTTTATGGCACGTAGTGTGCCCATCAAGACATTTCATCGGCATTCTAACTTGCTGCTTAGAATTGCCTGAGAACTTTTTACGGAGTGCACTTATGCAACTCCTAAACTAAAAAGTTGTTTGAGGGTGAGGCAAATGAATCCTTCGTGACATTGGTGTACAATGTGTAGTCCCCATGCTGTGGGATCTCTCTCTCTACTCTGTTGATCATGATTGGTTGTGTTCAGTAAAGTCTTTGGTTTACCACACCCGGCGACTTGACTCTTTATTAAGCACACAATAACGGACACAATAATTTGACAGCGATGCATTAAATTCCAATTTTTTGGGGATGGAGATGAAACCCAGAGTCACAAAGGTAAGGAGCTGCATGGAAGGTATGATCAGGGTACCAGTGGAGAAACATTCGGGAGGGGTTCATACCATTAGAGTGTACCTAATTTTATTGGCCACAAAAATCCACTCAAAGGTGACCTGTACATATTTGTACTCTGGATCTCTGAGCCATCTCTGAAACTGAGATTCAGGGCATTTGGGAAGGGAAAAATCAGTGGTTAGATTGACCAGGCTGTGGTGTGTGAAAGAGTGCAAGAACGTTGAGTGTAAAAGGTCAAGCCTGATGTCCCCAATAATGTTACTGTCTGTAAGTAAATCTGGGTAGACTTACCTTCCATATCCCATTGGGCAAAGGAGCTTGACTGGATTAGCATCTGATGGAAGGTCAGCAAAATGTCATGGGCTGAAGGGCCTGTGGTTTAATGTTCTCTGTTCTATAAACAACCCACTGGAGGTTAGAAATTAAATTTGGGATGATCCTTCTTTCTGCTTCAGGTTCACAGACTCTAAGCTAAAGGGCAGAAACACTGGGAATACATGGAGCTGTGCATGGCTTTTTCAGCCTACAAACCCATGCCTCCCAAATACCCCAATTAACCTACAGCCCCATACTTTTTTAAAGGGTGTAAGGAAATCAGAGCACACAGAGGAAACCCATGCAGACACAGGTAAAATGCACAAACTCCTTACAGACAGCACCAGAGTTGAATGTAGGTTGTTGGCGTTGTACTAACTGCTAGGGAGGGACCTGGGGAAAGTACATAATTTCCCCCATGTCCAACTCCCAAGTCTCTATCCAATGCAAGTTTCACCTTGTCAACACCTCTGCTACCTGTACACTCTTTTACAATTGGCCTCTTCTATAATGACCTATTGCCCCAACAACTCAGCATTAAGTCAAACATCATTCTTACCTCTCCAAACCCCTACAACACACTACACCTCACCACGTCATTTAGTAATTTCAGCCAGTACCAAGAATTCTTTCCCGTAAGTTTTTGCCTCCTTGTTTTTAAACAGCTCTTGGATTAAATATCATTCATCTAATGTTGTTCTTTTTCATTTGAAAGATGTTTTGACACATCTATGTGAACTGCCTGTGTAAACAAAAGGCAGACACATAGGCTATCAATTTATCCTGTCAACAAATAACGGAAATACTATGCTCAGCCATCTCCTGCAGAGAGATTAAATATCTTAATTACTCACAACACACGAGACTCAGCTTTATGCCACCTCCCCATAGAACTATCCAGTCGATCTAACTCCCCCTCGACCTTCCTTATATCACTTTCATATGTCCATCATCTCTTCTTTGACCCTTTAGACAACCGTCTGCACCAGGGATTAGTTATAGTGGCTAATTAACCTACTATCATTTATTTTGGATGGGGGATGTAGCCGTCCAACATAAACCTATGTGATCATCTGGACAATATATGGCTTTTGCACAGTCAGCCACTTAATATGGGAACCCCATTTTTAAAAAAGGGGTCCTTCATTTAGTAAAGGACCATCTGTTTTTAAAAAAACCCTTAATTAAAGAAGGAATTGCCATTTGGGATCAATGTATGGCTAGCTCATTAACTAATCTAGCTCCTATTCTATGTTGCCAATTTCCTCTGCATCATTTTTATGGCACGTGATGTGCCCATTAAGACATTTCATTGGCATTCTAGCTTGCTACTTAAAATTGCCTACAATACAACTCACAGCTGATAGAGAAGTGTTGGGTGGTTGTGGCTGATCATACCCATGAAGATTCAGGCCCTCTTCTAATACCAAATTACATCAAACACTAATTACACTGGATAACCCATTTTTCCAAAGGTTTGCTTCCTGATAAAAATGGGGGATTATGATGGACATCTTCTAGCTGAACACAAAGATAATTTCAGATTTGCTGTATCACATAGGAAGTTGCAGAAAAATTAAATAAACGTTTATTGAATTTAGCACGTTTAATCACATCATGATACTGACACATTATGTTTGTTCAACTGACCTAAAAATGCTTTGCCACTGATTTTCATTTGTACTCAGCATCTGATGCCTATCGTGTCAATGTCCAATAATAGTTGGCCAGCATTGATGGATTTCAGCTGACTTGATATCACTTTTCCATGGTCACAATGTCCGGGTGAAACCTTTCACCACGTTCATCACTGACTTCACTAAGATCGGCAGGGAAGAAGCCCAAGTGTAAATGCAGAAAAATGAATTTTGAATGACATTTTGTATTTCATGGTTTTTGCGATATTATGCACGTAAGTAAGAACTATCTTTCTCAGCAAGCAATTTTGCGCGGTTGGACGGAAAACCAGAAGTGACAGCTCATGGGGGTTGTCGTTGGAAGTTGGTTGAAGCAGCTCAAGGAAAATAAAGTCGGTTAAGTGTTAAACCCACAAAGTCGTTCTTCTTGAAAGAACAAGCATAACAGCTTTATATGCTTGAAGCATGTTTTCTACCAGCTGGATGTACTTTGGTGCTCTGTAGTTGCGAAAGAAAATTCTCAACAACATCTTTAAATGTCTTCCAAGCATGCCCAGGCCCAAGACCATATTTGCATAGCACCAGCATTGAGTGCATGTTCAGGCATGCTTGGACTGACTAAAAGAGCTTGCTTTCTGGGCAATATATAGTTAAGAAATGACAGGAAATCACAATGTTATATTAAGAGTTTAGATATAACAAAAAACTGTACGTGATAGGAAAATTTCGAGCTGGTTTTCCTGAGCAGCAACCCAAAGTTCATAAAATACACCCAAAAAATGTTCAGGAAGCAAAATCTTTGTTGTTCAGTGTTATATTCTGTAACCAAACAAACTTGGACTGCAGACATACTTCGCAATAATTTGGAAAATACCTTTTATGCCTCTTTAATCTATTGACATCAGCTTGCAGTTCCATATTGTAACTGGCCTGTGGGCTCACTTTTCCGTTACTCCTGACAGCTATGGAACTAAGGACAGAAAATTAATGTTCATTATAAGGAGCCAATATTCTTTATTGATGTATCAAAATGGCACATAAATGTACATCCAGTTCAATTAGAAGTAGATATTTAGAATGGAAGGTCTCGTTGCAGGAATCTGGGGCAGAGAAAACTAAAGAACCGAGGCTTTACATAACTCTGGTTGGGTTATAACTGGAGTATGGTGTACAATTCCGTTCAGTACAGTTTAGGAAGGATCTGAAAACGCAGTAAACCTTTGTCTAATTTTCAGAGAGATGGTTTGTCAGATTGTGGTTGGATTAGGGAAAGTGGGGCTGCCAAACTTGGAGCAAAGCAAGTCAAGAGGGGATTTGACACAAAAGATCATGACAGGTTTAGAGAGAGGAGGAAGGTACATGGTGGACTGAATGGTCTGCTTGGTCCACCCATTACCCATTTTCCCCTCTCACCACTTCAACCCTCTTCTTTATACTGCCTATCATTTCTCTCCACTCTCAGGCCTGTTGCAAAGTCTTCACCTGAAATAGCAACATTTCCTCTCCTGCCCCCTCCCCACCCCACAACTTATATAGAACACTACAGCACAGTACAGACCCATCGGCCCTCGATATTGTGCCGACCCACATTTTCCTTAGAACCCCAAAACCCTCTATTTTTCCTTCATCCATGTGCTTATGAGTTTCTTAAATACACCTAAGTTTCAGCCTCCACCCCCAACCCTGGCAAGGTATTCCAGGCACCCACAACTCTCTGCATAAAATACTTACCCCTGATGTCTCCCCTAAACTTCCCTTCCTTCACTTTGTACACATGTCCTCTGGTGTTTGCTATTCCTGCCCTGGGAAACAGGGGCTGCCTGTTCACCCTATCTACGCCTCTCATTATCTTGTGGACCTCTATCAAGTCTTGTCTCATCCTTCTATGTTCCAAAGAAATAAGTCCCAGCTCTGCTAATGTCTCATAAGATTTGTCCAATCTAGGCAACATCCTGGTAAATCTCCTCTGTACCCTCTCCATAGGTTCCACATCCTTCCTGTAATGAGGTGACCAGAACTGAACACAATACTCTAAGTGTGGTCCTACCAGAGATATAGAGAGTTGCAACATGACCTCTCTACTCTTGAAATCAATCCCAGCATCCCACAAGCTTTCTTAACTTTCTTATTTTCCTGCGCGGCATCCTTGAGGGATGTATGGATTTGGACCCCAAGGGTCCTCAGTTCATCCACACTCTTAAGTAACCAACCATTAACCCTGTACTCAGCCTTCTGGTTTGTCCTTCGAAAATGCATCACCTCACACTTATCTGGATTGAACTCCACCTACCACTTTTCTGCCCAACTCTGCATCCTATCTGAATCCTCTTGTAACGTTTGACAACCTTCAGCTCCATCCACAACTCCTCCAACCGAATCATCCTCAAACTTACTGACCCATCCTTCCGCCTCTTCATTCAGGTCATTTATAAAAATCACAAAGTGCAGGGGTCCCAAAACAGATCCTTGAGGTACCTCACTAGTCACCAACCTCCAGGCAGAATACTCTCCTTCCACTAGGACTATCTGTTTTCTACCTGCAAGCCAATTTTTAAATTAATCCATACAGCCAAGGATCCATTGATCCCCTGCCTCATGTCTTACTGAACGAATCTCTCATGGAGGACCTTGTCAAATGCCTTACTAAAATCCATGTAGGCCACATCTACTGTCCTACCCTCACCAATTTTTGTTACCTTCTCAATGAGGCTCATGAGGCACAACCTTCCCTTCACAAAGCCATACTGACTATCCTTGAGTAGACTGTACTTCTCCAAATGCTCATAGATCATATTCTTAAGAAACCTCCCAATAGTTTACACTGATATAAGACTCACTGGTCTATAATTCCTAGGTTTCTTCTTATTACCTTTTTTTAGACAAAAGGACTACATTTGCCAATCTCCAATCCTCCGGCACCTCCCCTACAGCCAAACAGGACTCTAAGATCATAGCCACTGCCGCAGCTTTCTCCTCCCTCACTTCCCACAGCAACCTGGGGTTTATGATGTTTGGCCTTGATGTTTTTAAGAAGATTCAACATTTTTTCAGCACAAAAGCCTTTTATATTCTGACCTCATGCTGATCGAGGTCCTTTTCTTTTGTGAGGGCTGAAGGAAAGTATTGATTTAAGACCACCCCAACCTCCTCTGCCTCGAGGCACATGCTGCCTCCTTCATCCTTTAGTGGCTCCACCATCGTTCTCGTCATCCTTTGGATCGTCACATACACATAGAACTCATCGGGGTTCTCTTTAATCCTACATGCCAAGGCGTTCTCATACACTTTTTTAGCTCTGCTAGGCCCTTTCTAAAACTCCTTCTTAGCTACCATATACTTTCCATGAGCCCTTCCTGTTTCCTATATCTAATGTCTGCTTCCTTCTTCCTCTTGACCAGCTGCCTCATCTGCTTCGTCAACCACAGTTCCCTTTTCCTACCATCTTTTTCTTGTCCCAATGGGACAAACCTACGCTGAATCCAGCATAAGTGGTCCCTAAACTTCCTCCACATTTGTTCTGTGCTTTCATCTTTGAACATTTGTTTCCAATTTACTCTCGCGAGTTCCTGCCTCATCCCATCATTATTAGCCCTTCCCCAATTAAACACTTTCCCATTTTGACTGCTTTTAATCTTATCCATAACTATGCTAAAGCTCAGGGAGTTGTGGTCACTCTCACCAAAATGCTCCACCACCTGACCACGTTCATTACCCAGAGTTAGATCCAGTATGGCCTCTCCTCTCATCAGCCGGTCCACATACTGTGTCAGGAATCCTTCTTGAACACACCTGACAAATTCAGTCCCATCTATCCCTCTTGCAGTCAGGAGGTGCCAGTCAATATTAGAAAAGTTGAAGTCTCACATTACAACAACCCTGTATTTCCTGAACCATTCCAAAATCTGCCTGTTTATCTGCTCCTCAATGTCCCAAGGCTACTTGGGGGCCTATAGACTACTCCCAGTACAGTAATTGCTCACTTTCTATTTCTGACTTCCACCCACACCATCTCAGTAGACACTCACTCAGCAGTGTCCTCCCTTTCTATAGCCATGATACTATCCCTGACCAGTAATGATACTCTGTGCCCCCCACCCCCCCCCAATCTCTAACCTCCCATCCTATTCCTTTTAAAACACCTAAACCCCAGTACCTGCATCAGGCAATCCTTCCCTTCCTCCAGCCAAGTATCTAATGGCCACAACATTATAGTTCTACATACTGATCCATGCTCTAAGTTCATCCCCTTTATTCCTAATACTCCTTGCATTGAAATAGATACATTTAAAACCCTCTAACCGACTACATTTATGATTTGTCCCCTGCCTGCCCTTCCTCACAGACTTAGAACACAAAGCATCATTTAACTCATTTAAGAACTCTTACCTCTGCATTTTATTGATATTTTTATTCTTTCTGTATTGAAGCTTGTCTACATTCATTATCTGTTTACAGTTCTTTATTTGTTTACTTGTATACACTGTGTACAGTTCTTTTGCCCTACCAATGAGTGGCAATTCTGCCTTGCCCACAGAAAGAGAATCTCAGGATTGTATGTGATTTATTGATGACAATAAATCTGAAATCTGTTATCATGCTTTTGACCTTCTACCCTGTTCTCTTTCCTTTCATTCTGTTTCCCATCCTCCTGCTAAACTAATTGAACCCTCCCCATCAGCTCTAGCAAACCTGGCCGCCACGATATTGGTCCCCCTCCAGTTCGGGTGCAGCCTGTCCTTTTTGTAGAGGTCAGACCTTCCCCAGAAGAGATCCCAATGATCCACATATCTGAACCTCTGCCTCCTGCGCTAACTCTTCAGCCACACTTTCTTCTGCCACAACTTCCTACTCCTACCCTTTCTAACACATGGCACAGGCAGCAATCCCGAGATTACCACCCTTGAGGTCCTGTTTTTTTAACTTATTACCTAACTCCCTCTATTTCCTCTTCAGGACCTCATCACTACTCCTATCCATGTTATTGGTTCACAACATCTGGCTGCTCCCACTCCCCCTCCAGAATGCTATGAACTCGATCAGAGACGTCCCTGATCCTGGGACCTGGGAGGCAACATACCATCTGGGAGCCTCGATCTCATTCACAAAACCTCCTATCTATTTGCTTAATTAATGTGTCCCTAATCACCATAGTTCTCCACACCCCTTCCCTTCTGAGCTGAGTGGCATTTGCAAATTGTCCTTACTAGATCATCCACCCACAACAGTATCCAAAACAGTATACTTATTGTTGAGGGGAATGGCCACAGGGGTGCTCTGCACTGTCTGCCTATTCCCATTGCCTCTCCTAACAGTCACTTCATTTTTGGGGGTGACTATCTCCCTGAAGCTTTTCTCTATTCCTGCCTTTGATCCAGAATCATCTAGTTCCCTAACTCATTCTCCCAGGAGCTGCAGCTGGATGCACCTCTTGCAGGTGTAATCATCAGGGACAATTGTGCTGTCCCAGATTTCCCATTTGCTGCATTCTGATCATTACACTGCCTCCATTATCTATTCCTAGTTTAAATACATAGAGACATACACCACATTAACAGACCTTTTTGGCCCAGAGCCTGTACAGCTCAATTACATCCAAATGACCTACAACCCCAGTACGTCTTGAATGGTGGGAGGAAGCTTGAGCACCCAGAGGGAACCCATGCAAAGATGGGAGAATGGGAAAACTCCTCACAGACAGTGTCAGATTCAAACTCAGGTCGCTGGCGCTTTAACAGTGTTGCACTAACTGCTACGCTAACCATGGCCCCCTAACCTAACCATGCTATCCTGTTTCCCCTGTTGTGTTATCTAGAAATAGGGGACATAGTTTGAAAATAAATGTTACCCATTTCAGATGGAAATGAGGAAGAATTTCTTCTCTCAGAGATTCACAAATCATTGTGGAGGCAGTAATTGAAACCCATTAATAAAATTATTGCTGAATGATGTCTATACTTTGAAGACATGGCTAACTTACAGCTGTATTTCCAAAGCACTGGAGAGGTCCCAGCAAGGTGGTCATTGCAAATTCTCTAAGGTACTGGCAGGATTGTCAAACAAATGTCAATGCCTTCTCCTAAACCACATGCCCACCGTCGAGGTCCTGAATGCATTCAACAACTTTGATTAGTGGCCTTTTTCACCTATACATCAGACATCAGCAAGAGGTGCCCTCGTCTGAACTCTGTCATATCTAATGTACTCTAGGAAGGAGAAGAAACTGGAAGAACCTCATCTCAGAAGGCACCTGATCTCTCCAATGGGAGCACATGGAGGCCAAATCAAGCAGTGGATGGAGCCCAAACTACCCACCCACCATCCCATCTAGCTCCACTTGTGGCAGAGTCTGCTAATCCTGCAAAAGACCCGGTTTAGCTTAGAAACTATAGAACTGTAGTTCAGAGATACAGCATGGTAACAGGCCCTTCCAGCTGATGAGCCCACACCACCCAAATACACCCACGTTAACAATTAATCTACTAATCTCCATATATCTTTGGAACAAGGGAGGAAACCAAAGCACCCAGAGGAAACCCATATAGACCCCGGGAGAACATGCAAACTCCTTACAGACAGCTCTGGATTCGAACTTGGGTTGCTGGTGTTGTATCAGTGTTACGCTAACGACTACGTTAACTGTGCTGCCCCAGTGGTGGGAAGTCATCCTTGATCCTGAGGAACTGCCCAAGAAAGGTCCCTTCTTAGTATTGTTCCACCCTTCAGTGGTAAATTATCCCTCTGTCCATTTCTGCAGACATCCCCACTCCTATGGATATTCATCACACCTCACGTCTCCACTTTTCTTGCTCCAAGCACCAGCATAGATGCTTCATCCATCTTGGCACTGCACAAAGCTCAGGGCATGTTACCAGAGGATAAGGGTACATTGTGACAAGCACTTGTATATAAACACCACCAATGGTGTGAATTGTTTTAAAGGCTGTGATAGTCCTTTCTAATAAAACATGAAAGGAATTTACCTTTCCTCATTGTTCCTTGAGTCATTCTCTTCCCCGTGAAGCTCTTTGTCTATGTGCTCATGCACGGAGTCAAGTAGTTTCTGAAGGTCTGTCAGGGAAACACAATTTTCAAATTCAGAATTTGTTTTTCTTCCCACATATAGAGAAAGGTGTTGCCAATACTCCTACTGTATACAGAAATAGTTATCAAAAGGTCAGGGGACATGACAATCTTCCCCAGTAATTTCACGAATTCTAGAAAGTAATTTGGTGAATTCTGTCTCAGTCTAATGTTCAAAGTTCAAATGAATTCTCAGAGTACATACATGATGTCATATACAACCCTGAGATTTTTTTTTCCTGCAGACCAGGCAGAAATTCTAATTACCAGTAACTGTCAACTGTACTCAAGAAGAGAAATGTAAATAAACTGACTGTGCACAGTCAGAAATATAAAAGTTCACTAATAAATTATTAGCAAGGTACAAATCCTTAAATGAGTCACTGATTGAGTTTGTCTAGAAGTCCGATGGTGGAGAGGTAGCGAATGTTCCTGAAACTGGAACTATGACTCCTGTAGCACCTGTACCTCCTTCCTGATGGTCGCAATGATAACAAAGCATGTCCTGGGTGGTGTGGATCCTTGATAATTGCTCTATTCTCTGATGGCAGTGCTCCATGTTGATTTTCTCAATGGTGGGGAGATGTCCTGGGCTGTGTCCACCACCATTTACTGAGATTTTTGCTCAGAGGCCCCAAGAGCTGGCCGTGATGCAGCCAGTCAGCACATTTTCCACTACTTACCTGTATAAGTTTCCCAGGATTTCTGATGTCATACCAAGGTTAGCAACTTTAAATTCCTGGGGATCACTATCTCGGAGGACCTTTCCTGAACCAAACACACTAGTGCCATTGTGAAGAAAGCACCTTTCCTGAACCAAACATACTAGTGCTCTAGTGAAGAAAGCACGTCAGCGCCTCTACTTCCTCAAGAGTTTGTGGAGCTTTGGTATAACATCAGAAATCCTGGCAAACTTATACAGATAAGTAGTGGAAAATGTGCTGACTGGCTGCATCACGGCCAGCTATTGGGGCCTCTGAGCAAAGAAACTCAGCAAATGGTGGTGGACGCAGCCCAGGACATCTCCCCATCATTGAGAAAATCAACATGGAGCGCTGCCATCAGAGAGTAGAGCAATTATCAAGGATCCACACCACCTAGGACATGCTTTATTATCGCTGCTACCATCAAGAAGGAGGTACAGGTGCTACAGGTCTCATAGTTCCAGTTTCAGGAACAGTCGCTACCCCTCCACTGGTTCGTACACCTCTAGTTTTCCTTTCCTAATGTTAGACTCACAAGCACAGTTGTCCTGCGGTCAAACTTTTAGGCCAGCTAGGTAACGTAGATGTGGATGAAGACAAGGTAATTTTTTTAAAAAAAATTTTTTATGTTTCACACCATAAACCACATTAACCATGATACATACTTTTTCCTTTTCAAATATATACAGTGCCATTTTCTCCACCCCCCCTCCCTCCTCCCATCCCACCCTCCCTACCTCCCCCCTCCCGTCCATTTAAAGTACAAAATTTAGGATACATTAAACCAGTCAAACAATGTTGTCATTCAATAAAAATAAACAAGAAATTCTACTGAGTCAATTCTTTTCATTTCCTTCTCCTTTCGTTAATTTAGGTAGTGAATGTCCCTGGTAGGTTTTCGCTATTATGTTTCATGTAAGGCTCCCATATTTGTTCAAATATTTCAATATTATTTCTTAAACTATATGTTATTTTACCATTGTTGTATTTTCAAATTATCTTCCGATTTCCAGGTTGACATAATACATTTTTTTTGCTACGGCTAGAGCTATCTTAACAAATCTTTTTTGTGCACCATCCAAATCAATTCCAAATTCTTTGTTTTTTATGTTACTTAGGAGGAAGATCTCTGGATTCTTTGGTATATTGTTTTCTGTAATTTTATTTAATATTTGGTTTAGATCTTTCCAAAATTTTTCTACTTTCTCACATGTCCAGATTGCATGAATTGTTGTTCCCATTTCTTTTTTACATCGAAAACATCTATCAGATACTGTTGGGTCCCATTTATTTAACTTTTGAGGTGTAATGTATAGCCTGTGTATCCAGTTATATTGTATCATACGTAACCTCGTATTTATTGTATTTCTCATCGTTCCAGAACATAACTTCTCCCATGTTTCCTTTTTTATCTTTATATTTAAATCTAGACAAGGTAATTCTTGTTGTTTTCCTCCACTTCACGAATGACGTTCGCCATCCACTCAAACCTCTGCTGAGTCCACGTCACTTAGATAATGTATACCTGGCGAGGGAGAGGTTTAACACACTTTACCAAGATCATCAGTGGCCCAAACAGTAAGGGCCCACTCTGCTGAGAGCCAAGAATTAAGAACTGACCAAAGGTAGAAAGAGAGGTACAGTAGCAAACACTGAAACAACACTGAAGAACTCCTCAAGCAAGGCTTTCTCTTTGATGCAAGGATGTGTGATCTGATACCCGAGGGTAAAGAACCACATAGGTCTCCAACATGAGGTATCCCTGCACAAGTTCTGGAGCTTAGCAAAGAGGAATCTCTGAAGTGAAGCTGCAACTTTGTCCACTTCATGCTGAAATAGGAGAGCACACCAGGAACCATAGATTGTCTATGACCATCGTCGGGAAAGGAGACAAATCAGTATCAGAATTGATTGTCATGAGCACGCCACGAAATTCGTTGTTTTGCGGCAGCATTACAATATTGTGATAAAATTACATTTAAAAATAAATCAGTGCCAAAAAAAATTAGAGAAAATTAGGTAACGTCTGTTTCAATGGCCATTCAGAAATCTGACGGTGGAGGGGAGGAAGCTGTTTTTGTGCCGCTGGATATTCATATTTAAGCTCCAGTACCTCCTTCCCGATGGTCGCTGTGTGAAGAGGGCATGGCCTGGATGGTGAGGTCCCATGAGGATAGTGGCAACTTTCTTAAGACACCACCCCCTTGTAGATGTTCTCGATGGAGTGAAGACTGATGCCTGATATGGCATGAGCTGAGTTCGCAACTCTGTAGATTCTTTTTCTTGCCTTGTGCACCAATGATAAAACTAGTCAGAACACTCTCCACGTCACACCTGTAGAAATTTGCAAGGGTCTTTGGTGGCAGACCAAATCTCCTCACAAAGTATCGTCTCTGGTGACTCTTCTTCCTGATTGCATTGACATGGAGGCCCCAGTATAGATCCTCAGAGATGCTGACACCCAAGAACTTGAAACTTTAAACCCTTTCCACTTCTGACCTCTTGATGAGGACTGGTCGTGTTCTCCTGATTTCCCCTTCCTTAAGTCCTCACTCAGCTCCTTGGTTTTTCTAATGTTGAGTGCAAGGTTCTTGCTGTGGCACCACTCAGCTAGCTCTTATGTACACTTCCTCATTGCCGTCTGTGACTCTGCCAAGGGCAGTGGTATCATTGGAAAATTTGTAGACAGCATTTGAATTGTGTCTAGCCACACAATCAAATGGTGTATAGCAAGTAGAGCAATGGGCTTAACCTGCATCCTTGCAGTGCACCTATGTTGATTGTCAGTGAGGAGGAGACACTTCTGATTTGTACTGACTGTGGACTTCCGATGAGGAAGTCAGGGATCCAGTTGTAGAGGGATGTGCAGAGACCTAGGGTTTGGAACTGTTGACCAGCACTGAGGGTATGATAGTGTTGAAAGATGAGCTGTAGTCGATGAAGAGTAGCCTGATGCATATGTTGCAGTTGTCTAGATGATCCAGAGCTTAGTGGAAAGCCAGTGAGATTGCATCTGCTATGGAGCGATTGTGACAGTAGGCGAATTGCAGTGGGTCCAGATCTTTACTTAGGTGCGAGTTAATTCTGGCCATGACCAACCTCTCAAAGCATTTCATCACAGTAAATGTTAGTGCTACTGGCCAATAGTCATTGAGGCAGCTCATTCTGCTCATCTTGGGCACCGGGATGATTAATGCCCTTTGAAGCAGTCCAACTCAAGTTTAATTTTATTGCCCTATATAATGAGGTACAGTGAGAATGTTGGGTTTGCAAACAGTCCAGCTGCTCAATCCAGATATAATACAGCAGTAAATAGAATACAGACAGATATCAGTTAGAACAGACCAACATTATTGCACTGGTCTAAGGTCCATTCAGAGTCTGAGAAAGACAGGTGAGAAACTGTCCTTGGATCAGGTAGTGCATGATCTCACACTAATGAATCTTCTTTCTGATAGGGGTGGGGGAGCTGGTGATGAAGAGAATGTGGACAGGGTGCAACGAGCCTTTTAATATATGACCTGCTTTTCGGAGGCAGTGGGAAGTGTAGATGGAGTTGATAGAAGGGAAGGGGATTTGTCTGATGGTCTGAGCTATGTTCAGAACTTTACAAAGTTTAAAAAGATAACTGCAGAGACGTCACTCTGCTGTCTGGCACAAGGAAAACCTTTGCCAGGGTCCTCTTCAGCTACCCCACCCCAAATCAAATTGTGTCCTTCAAGATAAATACATAGAATTGCAGTGATCACTACTACCAGTGACCTTTTTCAACCTTACTAAAGCTTTTAACTCTGTCACCCATGGACAGGGGATATCCTACACAAAACTGGTTTCACCTCCCTCACCCTGGAAGATGAGAGCATGTCAGGGGCTCCAGAGCTGCTGAAATTGACCCCAGAGCTGCAATACCCAAACAGTGCTCACATACGTCACGCACGCAGGGACTGGACCATGATTGACTTGTTGAGTGAAGAACGCAGGAGAATGGGTCTTACATCAATCATCAGCAGGTCAAAAGAACTCTGCCGACCTGCTCCCATTTCCCAATACTGCCTCTAGATAATAAGAGCCCATCATGGAAAAGTGGTCCACTTCCCATTTCTCAGAAGCTTCCCCTAAGTGGAGGAAGACAGGAGTACTGAATTCATCACCACTTCCAATGCTGCAGCATAACCTATGGCCAACTGAGGAAAATAACAACGTCTTTAACCTGCCAGTAGCTCTTTGTCTTCTGGGCAGAGGTGATCCCTGCCCTCTTGTATGTTTCAGAGATATGGACCACCTGCACGAGGCAACTCAAAGCATTGGAGTGATACCACCAACTCAACCTCTGCAATATCCTCCAAATCCAATGGCAGAATAAATATTGGCAGTGTCTTCTCCCGGGACACAACCAGAATGTCAATGCTGTAATCACACTTGATCATCTCTACTGAACAGATCGCATTGGCTGCATGCCCAGCACCAGGGCACCAGACAGTACTAACAGGCATATTGCCTAATGTTATCATGGCAAGAGCTTACTAGGAGAAAGAGTTAACACTTTACATATCTTCTCAAAATCCCAATGAAGAATTTAATTTAGACATCCAGCATGGTAACAGTCCCTTCTGACCCATGACCCCATGCCCCCCAAATACCTCAATTAACCCACAAACCCTGGACATTTTGAATGGTGGGAGCACACCAGCACAGACACTGGAAGAATGTACAAACCCCTTACAGACAATGTGGATTGGAACGCAGGTCACTGGCACTGTTAAAGCTTTGTGCTAACCATTGCACTAACTGTGCCATTTTGGCCTGTGACTCAAAAATGGAGGAGAAACATCCAGGGTGACAATGAGATGGTCACGTCTCCTCGTCAGGAGAATGGACTCCCAGCAAAAACCCACCTGCTCGAGGAGAATGAAACCACAAGAGGCTGTGGTCCCACATTGGTCTTATGAACCAAGTAAGATTTCATAGAAGACAGTCATCATCAACTTAGAGGTACTCTTCAAGAGGGTAGTTTTAGAAACAGACCCATGACTCTATTAACCCCTCCAGTAATAAACAAACCCATGACATCTTCTACTCAATTGGCAGCTGATGAAGAGAGATAAGATTGGAAGATGAGAGGGAGAATGCTGAAATGAGAAAATGTGGAAGGAAGTGAGTGGGGCAAAATGGGAAGGAGTGTGGGCAAAGGGACTGTGGACAGGAGAGAGTGGGGAATGAGAGTACAGAGAAATGGAATATAGAAAGGAGGTTGTTGGGAGGGGTGTATTGGTGGGGAGATTTAAAAGGGTAAGAGTTGATAGTGAAGAATGGGGAAGCGAGACAGTGGGAGCTGGGGAGATGGGAAGTTGAGAATGGTTGTAAAGGGAGTGGGACGATGGGGAAGAGGGATGGGGGAATGAGGAAGTAGGAAGTGTAGTGCACGGAAATGGGGCTGATGAAGGTATTTGGGGAGAGGAGTGGTGAAGGAAAATAGTAATGAGGAAGTATGTCAACAAGGTTCACAGCAGGATCTGGGAGAGGGAGAGATCTAGAACAAGTATTTGATATGGTGTATAATACATGTTTATTATCTCAATTGCTAAATCAAACAATATTTTATAATTCAGATAGCATGGATGCTATGGGGTTTTTTTAATTGAGATATTTTCAATCTATAATGGAGCTGGAGTTTTCACATTGAAGCTACAGGAAATGTTTCTTCAATCCACAAATTTGTTTCACAAGTGTTTTCCTGGATTTCGTCAATGAAAAAATACTTAATAATGAAATGATGCAATTGGAATGGAGTTGGCATTTGGGCCCTGGGTTGATGCGAAGATTTCTCATGGGAGAAATTTGAATGAGTTACAAGTTTGGGCTGGGATGTCATTTAAAAGTGAGGTACAGAGGAACTTCTTATTGAAGGTGGCGAGTTTCTGGACTTCTCCACTCAGAGGTTCTGGAGGCCAGATATTTTAAAGATGTATTTTTGAAAGATCAAGGTTTTGAGGACTACAGGTAGCTAGCTGGGACAGGAGCTGAGGCCTGGGCAGTTGTCATGATGGGCAAAAGGTGGCATAAACACGGTGGGCTTGTTTCTGTGCTGTATAACCCTATGACTCAGAGATCATATCATATGGTGGGGCAAATTTGATGCAGGAGTGGTCAGTCCGGCTCCTATTTTCCAGTATTGTTACATTCAACTGATTGAAATGCAGCTTCAGTCTTCTTTGTGGGAACTTCATTACGATAGAGTGCGAAATTCCAATTGAACAAGAAGAAAGCTTCGATTTCTCACGAAAAATGCTGGAGGCACAGGTTTAGCAACGTTAATATTTTTTGATGTACAGTAATAGAAAGCTTTACAATTTTACACAGAATCTAATTGCCTATTAATCAGGGAAGCAGGATATTGTAATATTTTAAAATCGCTTATGGTACTTCAACTAAGCATAACCGTTCTAATATTAGGAAGCAGTCAATTGGTTAATCAGCTGATGAAGCTTGGAAGTTCATGCTGCCTGCAGAATTTAATTTTAAAAAAAAATTTAAACATACAGTATAGTTACTGCCTAAATTTCAAAAATTTAAATAGTTACAGGCCCTTCCACCCTGTGAGCCTGTGCTGTCTGAATATTCCAATTAACACAACCCTGGTACGTTTTGAAGGGTGGGCCAAAACGTAGCACCTGGAGGAAACCCATGCAGACATGGAACAACCCACAAACTCCTTACAGTGAGCAGTGAAAGTTCTTGAAAGTACTGTATCATACAATTCTTGGCTCTGGAGATGTGAATCTGAATGAGGTTAGTTAGGGTCAAATTTTCTGAGTAACTTCACACTATTGGAAGCAAACCAGATGGGTGGATACACTGCAGCTCAATTGTCCATTGCACAAAGCTTCCTTCCCAAGTCTCTGCTTGGAAACTCACAGAGAATTTTCTGTTGTTGAGTCTCAATACTGGTTTGGTGTACGACAATGACTACATTTTCAATTATAATGAATCAATACTGCGTATTCAAATAAAAGATATATTGGCATGCTGGGGTATACACAGACCATGTGATCTGATGAACTGAAATAGATCACAAAATTGTTTATGCTGTAAACTTTGTTTCACGATTACACAATAAAGTTACTGTGCACATCATAGGATTCAATATGATTTGTACTTAAAGTTAGTTTGATTCTGGTTTCGAGATCATACCATGGGGTTAATATTAATATTTTCACCTGAAATTCCTGCCACACTCCATTATAATGCATTGATCTCTTCTATGTGGAATCAGCACATCTCATAAACAAGGGGACTGAATCCATTGTACGTGTCCTGCCACAAATTAAGCAATGCAACAAGGCATTTCCGTGTCTGCAATAACAGGCGCCATGAGATATATAACCTAGCTGTTGTCAATGCATCAGAATGGTTTTCAAGGAATATTGGAAACTTGGTTCGAAGAAAAAGGGAGGCATACATTAGATATAAGAAGCATGGAGTTAAGGGGATGTTTGAAAGATACATTGAATGTAAGAGGAATCTTAAGAGAGGAATTAGGAAAGCTAAAAGAAGGTACGAGGAAACTATGGCAAGCAGGGTGAAAACTAATCCAAAAGAGTTCTACAAATATGTTAATGGTAAAAGGAAAGCTAGAGACAAAATTGGTCCCTTAGAGAATCAGAGTGGAAAACTGTGTGTGGAGCCTAGAGAAATGGGGGAGATATTGAACAGTTTCTTTTCTTCGGTATTCACTAAGGAGAAGGATATTGGGAGATGTGAGATAAAAAAAGCAAATTGGGTAAATATGGGGAATATAGAGATTACAAAAGATGTAGTTTTAGGGCTTTTGAAGAATATAAAGGTGAATAAGTCTCCGGGACCAGACGGGATCTTCCCCAGGACATTGAGAGAAGTGAAGGAGGAAATAGCAGAGGCTCTGGCGGTAATTTTCCAAATGTCATTAGATATGGGGATAGTGCCGGAGGATTGGCGCATTGCGCATGTGGTTCCGTTATTTAAAAAGGGTTCAAGGAGGAAGCCTGGCAACTATCGGCCTGTAAGTTTGACGTCTGTGGTAGGTAAATTAATGGAGAAAATTCTTAGAGATAGTACTTATAAACATCTGGATAGACAGGGTCCGATCAGGAGCACTCAACATGGATTTGTGGGAGGAAGGTCATGTTTGACCAATCTGATTGAATTTTTTGAAGAGGTGACTAGGAATGTGGATGAGGGTAGTGCAGTGGATGTTGTCTATATGGACTTCAGTAAGGCCTTCGATAAGGTACCACATGGAAGGTTAGTTAAGAAGGTGCAGTCTTTAGGTATAAATTTTGAGATAGTCAAATGGATTGAACATTGGCTGAAAGGGAGAGCCAGAGAGTGGTAGTGGATAATTGTCTGTCAGGTTGGAGGCCGGTGACCAGTGGTGTGCCTCAAGGATCTGTATTGGGCCCATTGTTGATCGTTATATACATTAATGATCTAGATGATGGGGTGGTAAATTGGATTAGTAAATATGCAGACGATACTAAGATAGGTGGAATAGTGGATAATGAAGAAGGTTTTCAAGGATTGCAGAGGGATTTGGGCTGCTTAGAAAAGTGGGCTGAAAAATGGCAGATGGAATTTAATGCTGATAAGTGTGAGGTGCTTCATTTTGGTAAGAAGAATCAGAACAGGACATACGTGGTAAATGGGAGAGCATTGATGAATACAGAAGAGCAGAAAGATTTAGGAGTAACGGTACATCGTTCCCTGAAGGTAGAAACTCACGTGAATAGGGTGGTGAAGAAGGCTTTTAGTATGCTGGCCTTTATCAATCATTGCATGGAATATAGGAGTTGGGAGGTGATGTTGAGACTGTATAAGACGTTGGTGCGGCCTAATTTGGAGTTCTGTGTGCAGTTCTGGTCGCCTAATTATAGGAAGGATATAAACAGAGTGGAGAGAGTGCAGAGAAGGTTTACCAGAATGTTACCTGGGTTTAAGCATCTAGAGTATAGGGAGAGATTGGACAGATTAGGTCTTTATTCTTTGGAGCGTAGAAGGTTGAGAGGGGATTTGATAGAAGTATTTAAGATTATGAAAGGGATAGACAGAGTGGATGTGGATAGACTATTTCCGTTAAGAGGAGGAAAGATTAAAGCAAGAGGACATGAGTTAAGAATTAAGGGGCAGAGGTTTAGAGGTAACATGAGGGGGAACTTCTTTACTTAGAGAGTGGTAGACGTGTGGAATGAGCTTCCGGGAGAAATAGTGGCGGCGGAGTCAATTGTGTTGTTTAAGAAAAGGTTGGACAGGTATATGGATGAGAAGAAGATGGAGGGTTATGGGCATTGTGCAGGGAGGTGGGACTAGAGAGGGGTGTTTGGTTCGCTGCGGACTAGAAGGGCCTAATGGCCTGTTTCCGTGCTGTAAATTGTTATGTTATTATATTATGACTTTGTTCTGTGCAAGAAGAATCTTCCTTCACTTTGCCTATCCAATAATACATAGGAAGTCAATGATTTTTCTGAGAATACTGAGATCATCTTTTTCTCTCTCTCTCTCTCTCTCTCTCACACACACATATACACACACAGGACTGCTCATCTTGATTCTAGATCTTGAAATGGGTAGAGGTTTGACGAGAAAACACTGAACTGATAATTCAGAAATCTCAATGAGTGAGAAACAAAACTTGAGCTATCTATACAGTGAAGACTTTAAAACAGAATTGGCTTACAGAATAAACAAATATCAGTGGCGCTTGACTGAGCACCTGCAGTACAATTTTGTACAGAGGTGAGAGTCCAGTAGGCAGCACCCTTCAGTGGCCACTGTTGGCATTACACCTGATGCTCAGTGAACTGAACAATGCTTTAATTTCTCATTCTGGCAGTGATTCCTGATTTGCGTTCAAACAGGACTGCTATCCTCAGTTATTATAGAAAGAAAGTTGTGCTATGAAACTTTTATATTCAGCAGTTTTTAAAAAAAATGTTGCTGGGGTAAAAACAAATATGGTGCTGTGAAAAATCTTTTGTTGTTTTGCTTTCCTTGGACTTTTTGCTGTTTAAATGTTATACTTAAAGCCTGTCAATGAATTTCTAATGAGCCCCACAAGCCGTTCCTCTGCTGAAGAATATAACTGCGCTATTACTGTCTTGTCATTTACCAATCCATGCAAAACACTTTTATTAGACGTTGCTGGGACACAGATCAATATGGTCCAGAAAAGGACGGGTGGATTTGGAAGTGGATAGACCCATCTGTGCTCAACTGTCTTACAATCCTGCAGGCATCTCTATCTCATCCAGGTGGTCAGCTGATGGGGGTTATTTCAGCCCAGTTTCACCTTCAAACTCACATTCTGGCACATATGCGGGCAAGTGGAGTTCACCTGAGCAGCAAAAGTGGGGGGGGGGGGGGAAAGATCAACTCTGAATCCACCCATCCTCAGCTTGAGGCCAACTCATGCACTGCCTCACCTGAAGCAATCACACATACCACATATGGAAGAAATCAACTTACTCTTCTCTTGATCTAATCTGGTCAAAATGTAAATGTGTCAGTTAACCAAGTCACATCAGCAGAAGATGAATGCAAAAAAACCATATGAATGGAAAGATAAATGTTGTGGTTGGTCCCAAGACCGCACATAAGTGTCCAAATAATCACTCATTATTGAGATGGTGAGATAGGATTATGTAGAATTAGGTAGGAAGTTAAAAAACAGGACCTCCAAGGTAGTAATCTCTGGATTGCTGCCGGTGCCACGAGCTAGTGAGGGTAGAAATAGGAGGATGTGGAGGATGAATGTGTGGCTAAAGAGATGGTGCAGGGGGCAAGGGATAAGATTTCTGGATCATTGGGATCTCTTCTGGGGAAGGTCGAACCTGTACAAAAGGGATGGACTCCACTTGAACTGGAAGGGAGACCAATGTGCTGGCAAGCAGATTTGCTAGAGCTGTGGGGAAAGGTTTAAACTAGTTTGGCAGGGGGGTGGGGAACAGAGTGTGAGAGCAGTGTCAAGGGAGCATGGCCACCTAGATAGGAATAATAACGATAACAAAGGTAGGATGGAGATTAGAGTAAAAGGTAGAAAAGAGAATATATGTGAGGGTCATTCTCTGAAATGCATATATTTTAATGCAAGAAGCATAGTGAACAAGGTAGATGAGCTTAGAGCATGGACAGATACTTGGGGTCATGATATTGTGGCAATTAGTGAGACCTGGCTACAGGAGGGGCAGGACTGGCAACTTAATATTCCAGGATACATTTGTTTTAGATGTGATAGATCAGGGGGTAAAAAAGGGGGAGGAGTTGCTCTGCTTGTTAAGGAGGACATTACTGCCGTGAGGTGGCAGGATGCTGTGGAGGGATCGTCCAGTGAGGCTGTTTGGGTGGAATTGAGGGGTGAAGGAGGCATGAGGGTGCTAATAGGGTGTATTACAGACCACCAAATGGGCCAAGAAAATTAGAGGAACAAATGTGTAGGGAGATAACGTATATGTGTGAGAATCATAAATCAATTAGTAGAAGAACCGACTCGGGACGGTGTAATACTGGATCTCCTGTTAGGGAATGAGCTAGGTCAGGTATCGGACATTAATGTTGGAGAACAAATTGCGTCTAGTGATCATAACTCTGTTAGCTTTAGAGTAGTTTTAGGGAAGAGCAAGGAGGGGCCTAAAGTTGAGGTTCTGGATTGGAGAAGAGCAAATTTCGAAGGAATAAGAAGGGATTTGGGTAGTATTGAGTGAGACAGGATATTTTCAGGTAAGGATGTAAATGAAAAATGGAGGATATTCAAAAAAGAAATTTTGAGGGTACAGAGTAGATATATCCCAGTGAGGATCAAAGGAAAGGCTGGAAGTCATAGGGAGGCTTGGTTTTCGAGGAATATTGGAAATTTGGTGAGGAGAGAAAGGGAGGTGTATAAGAGGTATAAAGAGCAGGGAGCTGAGAATTTGTAGGAGGACTAGAAGGAGTGTAGAAGGAATCTTAAGAAAGAAATTAGAAAGGCCAAAAAAAGGCACGAAGAGGCTTTGGCAGACAGAGTAAAAATTAATCCAAAGGGTTTCTATAGATACATTAAAAATAAAAGATTAGTGAGGGATAAAATTGGACCCCTTGTAGATAGCGAGGGTAGGCTGAGTGAGAAGTCAGAGGAAATGGGGGAAATTTTGAATGATTTCTTTGCCTCGATATTCACTAGGGAAAAGAATATTGAACCAGTTGAAGTAAAGAAAAATAGTGGGGAGGTCATGAAGCATATAAGGATAACCGAGGAGGTAGTGATGGCTGTGTTGAAAAAGATAAAGGTGGATAAATCTCCAGGACCGGACAAAATATTCCCAAGGACACTCAGGGAGGCTTGTGGACAGATAGTGGGGCCATTAACAGAGATATTTAGGATGTCACTGGACATGGGGGTAGTGCTAAAGGATTGGAGGGTGGCGCATGTGGTTCCGCTGTTTAAGAAGGGGTCCAAATGTAAACCTGGGAATTATAGGCCCGTGAGTCTGACGTCTGTGGTGGGCAAGTTCATGGAAAGTGTTCTGAGGGATGGTATTTACAAATATTTGGAGGTACAGGGATTGTTAGGGCGTAATCAGCATGGTTTTGTCAGGGATAGATCATGCTTGACAAACCTGATTGAGTTTTTCGAGGGGATTACAAAAAAGGTTGATGAAGGGAAAGCTGTGGATGTTGTCTATTTAGACTTTAGTAAAGCTTTTGACAAAGTTCCCCACAGGAGGTTAGGAGAAAAGGTGGAGGCATTAGGTATAAATAAGGAGGTAGTGAAATGGATTCAGCAATGGTTGGATGGGAGGTGTCAGAGAGTAGTGGTAGAAAATTGTTTGTCCAGTTGGAGGCCGGTGACTAGTGGACTTCCTCAGGGATCGGTCCTGGGTCCACTATTGTTTGTTATATATATTAATGATCTGGAAGTAGGGGTGGAAAATTGGATAAGCAAGTTTGCGGATGATACAAAGATTGGTGGCGTTGTGGACAGTGAGGAAGATTATCGTAGATTAAAAGGTGATTTAGGAAGGCTGGAGGTGTGGGCTGAGAAATGGCTGATGGAATTTAATACAGATAAGTGTTAGGTGTTACATTTTGGAAAGGCAAATCTAAATAGGTCATATGCATTAAATGGTAGGCTATTGAGATGTGCAGAGCAACAAAGGGATTTAGGAGTTGTGGTAAATAGTACCCTCAAGGCTGATACTCAGGTAGATGGTGTGGTGAAGAAGGCATTTGGAACGTTGGCCTTCATAAATCGGAGTATTGAATTCAAGAGTAGGGAGGTTATGATGAAATTGTACAAGGCATTCGTGAGGCCAAATTTGGAGTACTGTGTACAGTTTTGGTCACCAAATTATAGGAAAGATATAAACAAAATAGAGAGAGTGCAGAGAAGGTTCACGAGAATGTTGAAGGGGAACATGAGGGGAAATTTCTTTACACAAAGGGTGGTAGGGATGTGAAATGAGCTTCCGGCAGACTTGGTTGAGGCGGGATCATTGGTTACATTTAAGGAAAGACTGGATAGTTACATGGAGAGGAGAGGACTGGAGGTGTATGGACCGGGTGCTGGTCAGTGGGACTAGGAGGGTGGGGATTTGTTAAGGCATGGACTAGTAGGGCCGAACTGGCCTGTTCTGTGCTGTAAGTGGTTATATGGTTATATGGTAAATCCATTTCCTCTTTACATGTGGTCCAAACTAATTTACTTGCTGCCTCAGCGATATGTTAAACAGATGGCAAAATGTCCTGCCATTTTCAAAGATCAATGTGCCAGATCCCCAGGTCTGTATTTCTGCACAC
This sequence comes from Narcine bancroftii, assembly GCF_036971445.1. Classification (NCBI taxonomy): domain Eukaryota; kingdom Metazoa; phylum Chordata; class Chondrichthyes; order Torpediniformes; family Narcinidae; genus Narcine; species Narcine bancroftii. The sequence goes on from NC_091472.1 coordinate 175,019,692, forward strand.
ATGGTAGAACAGTACAATTGAGTTCACCGTTTCCCTGTTCCTCTTGTACTTCTGTATTAAATTCAGTAAATCCTGCCAATGTTCTCCCTCCACCCTCTTCCCTGTCCATCCATCGCCTTTACTTTCTGCTTCTACAGATATTTTGTAGTAAACACAATGTACTCAATAGATGGCCTTGCCCCTGTAAATATATACAGTATCATCTTCTTTTCCCTGAATGGAACCCTTCCTGTCCCTTACAGTCTGTTTATTATTTATCATCCAGCAAAGAATTTTCAAGTTCACTTTTGATCTTAACTCCATCTTGTAGTGTTACCGGTCTTATTTTCCTGTTTGTTTCACCTCTCACTTATTCTCATTCTCAGAATCACCTGACATACATCCTGGGCATTTCTTTTACACAGCACAGAAACAAGTCCGCCAGCCCAGCTTGTCCACGCTAACCAAGTTGCCTATCTAAGCTCATCCCATTTGCCTGCATTTGGCCATATCCCTCTAACACTTTCTTATCCATGTTCCTGTTCAAATGTCTTTTAAACATTACTATAGAACCCCCTCCACCACTTCCTTTAGCCGCTCGTTCCATTTACACACCACCCTCTGTAGGAAAAAAATGTTTCCTCTCGGGTCCACACCTCACCTTAAACATATGCCCTCTGGTTTTAGACATACCTATTCTGAAGAAAAGATGAAAACTACTTAGCTTAGCTATGAAATCATGAATAAGGCATACTAATGGCTATATTTCATTAGGAGGAAATTTGGGGAAAAAGTTTAGAAATAACATGAGGGGGAACTTCTTTGCTAAGAGAGTGGTGGCTAAGTGGAATGAGCTTCCAGAAGAGGTAGTCGCAGCAAAGTCATTTAATGAAAAGTTGGATAGGTATATGGATGAGAGGGTATTGGAGGGTTATGGGAAAAGTGCAGGTAGGTGGGACTAGAGGAGATCACTTAGATCGATACGGACTAGAGGAGCCGAGATGGCCTGTTTCCTGCTGTAATTGTTATATGGTTATATGTCATCAAAGATGATCGCAAATTTCTACAGGCGAACCACGGAGAGCATTCTGTCTGGTTGCATCACTATCTGGGATAGAGGTCCTAAAGCATTGGACAGGAACAGGCTGCAGAGGGTTGTAAACTGGGCCATTGCTATCATGGGCATTAGTCTTCTCTCCATTAATAACATCTTTAAGATATGGTGCCTCAAGAAAGCTGTGCCGATCATGAAAGACCTTTGTCACCTAGACCATGCTCTTTTCCCATTGCTACCAGACACAGGCTAAACAAACAAAGGATGATCTTTATTGCACACATGGGGAAATAGTAATGGGGATGACACAAAACAACCCTCGACACTTTAAACATTGGAAGCAGGCTCTGGTTTCCTCCCTCCGTTCAAATCACGTCGGGGGTTGTAGGTTAATGGGCAACATGGGCTCGTGGGCTGAAATGGCCTGTTATCGAGCTGTATGTCTAAATTTTTTTTAAAATTACACTTGCTAGGCATGAGTCATTTGCAAACACCTGATCCTTCAATGGGCTGAGAACATCTTAATCCTTCACATGTTAAGATGTAGTTAATCTGAAAATCATGGCCTCTTGATCTAAAGAAAATGCTATGGAATCTAATTGCTAGAAAAAAAAACACAAGAATGAAATCAGCATAGGTATAAAGGAAGGTTTTTCAAAAGTGAAGTTATTATTAAAGATATTTCTCATTACATAAAAGCAACAATACCCTAACAGTGTCAAAATTCAAGCTAAATTGTGGCACAACACACTTTATATTAATGGTCTTACCTGGGGGGAGCTGAAGGTTATATTAGCTTTGTTTCTCACACTCATCCCTTTTACCCAGGGGATTCAAGCTGGGTATTATCTGCCTTTCGAATGTTTTGCCCACCTGTGTGAACGTGTCGAGGGTGAGGGTCTGAACTTACCCGGCTTTTATCCACCAAGATAAGTTGTGTTAGAGGCGAAGCGGACCTATACTACATGTCCTGCCTCTTTCGCTGTTTAAAAGGACTCACTGACCCGGCTTTTCTTCTATGAACAAGCAAGTCGGCTTCCAGAGATAGGTTATGAAAATGGCAATAATGCGGCTTTTCAGTGTAAAAAGGGTATCTCTCTCTCTCTCTCTCTCTCTCTTCCCTTTACCCAGTGCTGCATTCACAGAGAAATCTCCCCCTCCCCCCATCAATTATCACTTTTCCTTTCTCCTGGCCTCTTCTCCATATCCAGTTATCATCTGTCTGTTGGTTTTTATTCCTCCCCATGCTATTTCTTTTATTCAGGACTGCCTGCTTTTTGAAGAAGGGCTTAGTCCCAAAACATCAGTAGTATAGCTTTATGTCCTACAGACGCAACGAGACCTACTGAGTTCCTCCACCATCTGCAGACTTCCATATTTTACTCTCAGATTATATTAATTAGCAACAGGTACATTGAGCTTCTGAAATTCAGCTTTATTCATTACTGCCAATACACAAGCTGAATTTCTGCTCCTATGTTCTGGCATACCGGGGAGCCTGAGGGCAACGCACCATTGGTGTCAAAGGACAGGAGAAGTTAATTCACAAGTGTAAAAACATTCCAGTGAGAAGATACAGCAGTAACCTTAGAGGAAATCTCTCCATTGTGTCAGTGATTTCCATTATCTATGTGTGTTTCTTGTTGGAACTGTCAATTTACAGGTTGAACATACAGAGGGCACTCTGAATTCAGGATAAATGCTCACTTAATTTCCATTTTACAGAGCCATTATGAACCCAAGTTAAACTACCTCTTGAGCAACAGGCATAACATTACACAGATTGATTAATGTCCTATTAACCACTCATCAAGAACATTATATCTATTAGTTTTAATTAATAAAGGACAGTTCTGTGTTGTGGACTTGGAACGACAAGTTTTTATAGCTGCAGAAAGAAAGTAGTTGGCTCATTGAAACTAGCTGAACTTAGAGATGGAAGAAAGGCGAATATAGCCATTTAAAGATAATGGCAATTATTTATTGCAATATAAAAGTATCCAAAAAATTTGCAATAGACACAATAGGTTTAAGGTGAGAGGGAAAAGTTTTTACAGGGACCCCAGGGATAACTTTTTCACTTAAGAGGGTGGTCCGTATCTGGAATGAGGTGCCAGACGAAGCTGGAGAAGTAGGCAAAATTTTGACATAAAAAAGACATTTGGACAGATACAAGGATAGGAAGGGCTGAGAAGGATATGGATCAAATGCAGGCATACGAGACTAGCCCAACTTGGTCAGCATGGATGAGCTGGGCCTGTTCCGTTCTGTATAATACGATCAATCACACTCACAATCAGATATTGGCTCCTCTTCCCCTTGATCCTGTTTGGTTCTGGTGCAGAAGCTGCTGATTGTGGAGTCATCATCTGAATCAGAAACTGAATCCAAGGTGGGTCGTGGAGTCCCCATTCCTACATCATCAGAGCTGGTGACCTCTGAGGAAGCACTGTCAAATGCTGGGGTCACAGCAGAGGAAGAAACATTGGGAGATGATGCGGCTGAATAACAGGCTCTTCTCAGTCGGAATGGAGTCTTTTGCATAACCCTTATGGTGGACTTTTTGAACTAAAAAAAACAAACATCAGATATAATTGAGGCTGAACACAGACAGAAATGATTGTACCCAAAGTGATTGAAGACCACATACAATTAACTAGGTCATTTACTGCTAATTGAGACAAAGCTTTGATCTTACTAACATGGTTTGAATTTAAATATAACCTAAAGCTTCACCCTAACTCCCAGAAATTGAAGGACTACATTTTGGTCAAATTCTGAGGTTAGACTTGAGGCTCAAAAGGGATCAAAGTAACAATATTTGCAGAGCATGTGTCATCAACCTTTATTTTTTTATAAAATAAATCTGAAATAACTGACAAAAGGTTTAGCAACAATTTCTCTCTGCTTTTTCTTAATGCAGCTAAGCTTTATGGAATGGTCGGAAGACACAAAATAATTTGCCAATGAATTGATCTAAGGCTTTCTGGCATTTATGCCAAAGTCTCAGCACACCCTGACCATGACTGGGATGTTTTTGTCTTCCTTCAGCATTGGAATGAAAAGTTGCCCAGTTTCCATGACCACTCCCAAGTGAAAAGTGTTATTGTTCTGTGGCAAGCTTACACACAAGCGACTTCAAAATGAATTACAGTTAGACAGTATGACTCAGCAATTTTCTACATAGCAGCAAACTAGGCTCAGTGGCTGTCAAAAACAGGCATGATAATCATGACTTTACACAGCCGCTGAGAAATGAGAAATTTGCGCATATTTCTCTCCACGCTGGCTGTGTAAAAAGTAGCTAATTTCCATCCCAACATTTTTCCTCCGGGAGCCCTAGCCGTAGACTGCAGGTCCTCCGCAAAAAAGGGCTAATGAATATGCTGACTGCCTCGCTCCTAGCCCATCTCCCACCAACCGTCTCACTCCAAGCCCCCCTCCCCGACTGCTTCACTGCTACTTCCCCCTCGATTGCCTCGCTCCTAGCCCCTCCCATCTAATTCTTGACTAGGCAGCAGGGGTGAAGTGCTGACGAGCCCAGAGTTCACTGGAGCAGCACCGGCTCGTGGCAGCGGGTCAATGGGGAGCAATGGCCATCTTCCATACCCATAATTCCCTCACACAGCTGGAATGGTTCTGTCAGAGCCATGAAGATAGCCATTGATCCTGCATTGAGCCAGCTGGGGGAACCAAAGAGAGAGCTCCCACGGGGGTGGGGATGACAGTGGGAGGACGGTGGACTGAGGAGGGGGGTGTCTCCCTCTAAAAACAGAATATTTGCACAACATTTTAAAAACTCAGTTATATTTCATTCAACCTACCCCCATCTCAAATGTCCAGCCACTGAAATCACTGCAATTCTAGTGTAAACATCCTGCCTGTGTGAACAACCATTCCGGAGGTAAGCATGCTAATTTATTATGGGAAATTAACATTACTTATGTGCAAAATAATAAATGTCAATTGAAGTCGCTTGTTAGCCCATGAAAGCAGCAAAAAAAAGAAACGTGATCCAACATGACTACTCTCTGCCGTGCTTTGAGATAATACTTGCCCTTCAGTCTGCTTTACCTTGGACTGTGATATGAACTGTTCCCACTTGATTTCTATCGATTTTTCTTTGCTGATTTTCTTGGAGCCACTTTTCATTCTAACTGGATCCCTGAGCAGGGAAAAAGACAAAACGGAAGTTACCCAAGATGCTGAGAGATTTCTGAATGAAGTATTCTATTCAACCAGCTAGAGAGAGCAGTATTAGTGTGCTTTAAAAAGCATAAATAACAAGCTTTCATAGTCACCTGTTGTAATGATGTCATTGGCTAGTAAAGGCACGGGCTGGCCCACCCCCTGATGACACTCCCATAAAGGTCGACCCACCTCTCCCTTCCCTGCACTTCCTGTGGACCCAGGCCACCACAAGTCTTCTGTACAATAAAGCCCATCATTCCCCTCAGTCTTTGTGGTTATTGGGGCAACAGGTAGTGCCCATCACCTGTGTAAGCACATCAAGGAGGTTGCTCCCTGGAACCCAGGTAAATGTGGTTTTACATTAAAGTAGAAATCTCTGACTGTATTTTGAACTCTGATGCATGTTTCCCCCCCCCCCCCCCCCGTAGATTGTTTGCACTTGATAGAAAGTGCTTGTGTGTGCATGTGCATTATTTAGATAAGTGTCTGCAGAGGCACATTTCTCCCAGTTATCATGGCATTCAAGTGCAAACAGTTTGCAAAATTCCAGATGAATTGGTGACCTTTTCTTGTGGGTCTTATATCATTAGCCATTCCCCATCCCGTCAAGCACTCAGGGACGGTTGGAAATATCTTCACATTAATTTCCAATCAATTTGTAGTGGATTATAGAATCTGAACTTTTTATGATCCTGTGGAAAAACCAGAGTCCTGACACTTACAACAGACATCAGCTCAGTTGTGCTCTCGTGTTTGTGCGTAGAACTTTCAACTGAGAAACAACTGGTCAAAACACAAAATGTTGCAGAAACTCAGCTACCCATCACCATTCTTCAAAACAAAAACCCACTGATCATACTTTTCCATTTACTTTTTTGTTGCATTTATCCAGAGGCCAAATGTATGAGGAAAGTATACAGTAAGAAGCAGGACCCATAAGAGTCCTGAGGTACAAAAGGATCATGGGTGCAAGTCCATAGTTCCCTGAACGATACAGCACGAGAAGGGCAGTAAAGAAGGCATATTGTATACTTGCCCTCATCATTTAGGGCACTGAGAATAAAAGTTGGGAAGTCATGCTACAACTGTGTAAAACTTTGGTTAGGCCTTATATGGAGTAGGCAGACTGATGCACTATCAATAACTCAAAAGACTAGAGTTACGGAACTATAGGCTTTTATTTACAATGAACTTGAAGGTCATCCTTGGCTGTGACCCAGGCTTTCTGGGGAGAGGTTATGGTGTTGGAGCCTTTATACAGAGTCAAGAGGGAGGAGCCACGGGTACAGTCACAGAATGGGCCAGAGCCAGATTAAAGAGTGTACAGCAGTTTATCACATTCACCCATTGCTCTTTTTTGTCCAGTGGGATGACGTAGGGCACAAAGTCTTCGAAAAGTCTTACAGGGTAAGTCTGTCCAGTGGCCTGTTCTTCCGTTGTGATCGGCGGAGAGCTGGTTATTCTGCTGTAGCCAGTTGCTCTGCTGTTTCATCCTGGACTTCCGGTGCTGTGTCAACTAGCTGGGGGCATGATGGCTCGACTGGAGTGACTGGAGTGGGGGCAGGACTAGGGTGCCATGGTATGTAGTGCGTGTCCATGGGAGGGGAGGGTGCAGTTTGGTGGGTATGCTCCTCAGGTACCCCTGCATATGTGAGGTCCTGGATGAAGACAGTTTCCTCACAGCCATCAGGGTAGGCCACAAACGAGTATTAGGGGTTTGCATGGAGGAGATGAACCCTTTCGGTTTTATGGCCCCTTCATGTGCTTCCGAAGCAGGACTAGCCTGGGGACATCAACCAAGGGTGGTTCCCCAACGTGAACTTCCTGGGGAAGGAAAAAATTCATTCTTGACGGTGGCAGTACATAGCAGTGACCTGATTGCATGGAGTGCCTCAGGAAGGACCTCCTGCCAATGAGAGATTGGCAGCCCTCTGGACTTGAGGGCAAGGAGGATGGCTTTCCACACAATGGTGTTCTCCCTCTCTATCTGGGCATTCCCTGGGTGGTTTATAACTAGTGGTCCTGCTGGTGGTGATACTTCTGGTCAACAGATATTGGGGCAGCTCTTTGCACATGAATGAGGACCCCCGGTTGCTGTGGACGTACAACGCGTACCCAAATGGGGTGAACAACTTGTGCAGTGCCCTAATGACTGTGGTGGTGGTCATGTCTGGGCAGGGGATGGCAAAGGGGAAATGTGAATACTTATCGATAACAGTGAGGAAATGCATGTTGTGGTTGGTGGAGGGGAGGGGGGGCCTTGAAATCCATACTCAGGTGTTCAAACGACCGTGTGGCTTTTACCAGGTATGCCCTATCTGGTTGGTAGAAGTGTGGTTTGCACTTCGCACAGACCCAGCAGTCCCTGGTCATATCTCTGACCTCCACGACAGAGTACGGCAGATTACGAGATTTGATGGAAATGGAAAGATTTGTGACACTGGGGTGGCAGTGGTCATTGGGGAGGGTCTTGAGGTGGTCCTTCAGGGCATTGGCACATGTCCCTCGGGATAGGGCATCTGGGGGCTCAATGAGCTTCCATGGCTGATACAATATATCGTAGTTGTAGGTAGAGGGTTCGATCCTCCACTTCAAAATTTTATCGTTCTTCATCTTACTCCGCTGTTTATTGTTAAACATGAATGCCATGGCCCGTTGGTCCATGAGCAGGTAAAGCATCTGCCAGCCAGGTAATGCCTCCAGTGCTGCACCACCTCAACTATCACCTGAGCTTCCTCCTCAAAGGAGGAGTGTCGGATTTCAAGGCCCTAGAGTGTACAGGGAAAAAGGCCACTGGCCGACCTGCCTGGTTCTTATCCTAAAACGGGGCAGATCCATCCACCGCACATGTTGTGACTTTAGCAATGTCCTCTTTTATCCAACTGACAGTCGCACAGGGCTTTGTCTGCAGAATTGGGCACTCACTGGGCATAGTAGGAAAAGAACTCCAGGCACCTTTTCAGGTGGTGGGGAAGGTGGAGCTTGAGCAGTGAGTGGGCTCATGCAGTCAGGGTTGGGGCTAATAACTCCATTCTCCACAACACAGCCAAGGCTCGCCAGGCAGGTAGTGCGGAAAACACATTTATCCCTATTGTAGGTGAGGTTTAATTGTTTGGCTGTTGTGAGGAATTTCTGGAGGTTGGCATCATGATCTTCCAGGTCATGGCCACAGGTTTTGATGTTATCCAGGTAGGGGAAGGTGGCACGCAGGTCATTTTGGTCCACCATCCGGTCCATCTCCAACTGGAAAACGGAAATGCCGTTGATAACACCAAAGGGGACCCTGAGGAAATAATAGAGGCAGCTGTCTGGCTCAAAGGCGGTGTACTGGCAGTCCTCCAGACGGACGGGGAGCTGATGATATGCGGATTTCAGGTCAATCATGGAAAAGACATGATATTGGGCAATTTGATTGACCGTGACGGCAATGCGGTGGTGGGTGGGAGACACACATCCAGCTGTGTATAGAGGTTAATAGTCTGGCTATAATCAATCACCATCCTGTTTTTTCCCCAACCCTTGACCACCACCACTTGGGCTGGTACTGGGCTCGATGTTCCCCTCATTCAGGAGTTGCCGCAGATCCACTTTAATGAACGCCCTGTCCCCTTCACTGTATCACCTGCTTTTGGTAGCAACCTGCTTAGAGTTGGGGGTGAGGTTGGTGAACAATGGGGGGGGGGGGAATTGATATGGAGAGTGGAGAGACTGCATGTCAGTTGGGCTGGCAGGGGTAGGGGTACAGCGTGCTGATGAACTGCGGGTTGCCGACAGTGAGGGGAGTGGGGAGGGGACTGTCGTATTGCGTTGTTACACTCTTTAGGTGGCAATGAAAATCCAATCCCAGCAGCACTGGTGTGCAGAGCTGTGGCATGATAAAGAGTTTAAAGTTCCTGTAAGTTGTGCCCTGCACGGTCAGCGTCACGGTGGTGTAGCTGCAGATCTCCGTTGAGTGGGACTTTGAGGCCAGGGTGACTATAGCTTATTGGCTTTTCTTTAAGGGAGTATCGTTGCACCATATCGGGGTGAATGGAACTCTCAGTGCTCCTGCTATCAAAAAGGCAACTTGTCACCTGGCCATTTATTGAGGTGTTCATCATAGATTGGGAGAGTTGATGTGGACTGTTTTGGTCAAGCACCATGGAGGCTAGTGTCGGTTTGTAGTCTGGCCCGTGTTGACTCATAGTCTGGGAACATAATGGTGGTGCCTAAACGGCGGTGTGGTTATCCTCGGAAGCGGCCAAGATGGCGACTCCCATGCTGCCATCGTTGGGGTGCTGGGATTGGAAGGCGGCTGTGATTTACATAATTTCGTGTAGTGCCCCTTCTTCCTGCACTTCGAGCATATAGCGTCTTTTGCCAGGCATCATTTTCGGGGATGCTTTGGTTGATTACAAAAGTAATACTTCGGGTGATCCTGGGAGACTGCGGCTGTGGTGGGTTCACTCATTGAATGCAGTAGCAGGCTGCTGGCCTGTGGACCAGAGTCCTAATATGGCGGCACGTGTGGACCCTACGCCATTTGCCGAGTATGCTTCCATATTACGGAGGGCGATCTCCTGCAATTTCACAAGGTCGATCGTCCCTTTTAAGTCTAACTTACACTGCTTGAGTAGTCTCTGGCACACGTAGTCTGACTGGAAACCTGTGACATAGGTGTCCCAGATCATGTCCTGTGTTCTGGGCAGCCGACACCGACTGGAAGTTGCACACTCGTGCGAGTCCACGCAGTGCCTAAGGAACTCATTGCTCGATTCATCCAGTCGCTGTCTGCGGGAAGCCAGCATGTGCCTGACGCATACCTCATTGACATTCTCCCTGTAATGGTCCTCGAGTATGTTCTTTGCCTCCATGCACGTTGAGGAGTCCCAGATCATCAGGAACACTCGATGTTTGACCTGGGAGAAGAGGAGGTGCAGCTTGTTTGCCTCCGTGGCCATGACTCTGGTGGGGCTCTGTTGAAAGACCTCAAAGCAGCGTAGCCAGAGTTCAAAGCTGTCTGAGGCTTCTGGAGACTGTTGGTCAATCTCCATCTTATCAGGCTTCAAGTGTTGTTCCATCATTGGGGAAAAAAATATTGTAAATAAAATTGATTCACTATCAATAACTCAAAAGACTCGAGTTACGTAGCTATAGGGTTTTATTTACAATAAACGAAGGTCATCCTGTGCTGTGATCCAGGCTTTCTGAGGAGAGGTTATGGTGTTGGAGCCTTTATGCAGGGTCAAGAGGGAGGAGCGATGGGTACAATCACAAGACAGGGCAAAGCCAGATTAATGAGTGTACAGCAGTTCACCACACAGACTAAATGCAATTTCACGTAATATTACATCTGTTTTATTACAGGACAATAAAATAATCTTGAATCACATTATAAGAAGGATGTGGAGGCTTTGGAGAGAGTGCCAAAGAGGTTCACCAGGGTGTTGCCTGGATTAGAGCGTAATTAGCTATGAGTAGACATTGGGCAAATCTGGGATTTTTTTTCCTCTGAAGCATCAAGGCTGAGGGGAACTATGAGACAAATATATAAAATGATGTGAGGCATTGTTATGATAGACAATCAGAGTATTTTTCCCAAGGAGGAAATGTCGACATAATCTTAAAATGAAAGGGAGAAAGTTTGAAAAATACTTGCGAGGCAAGCTTTTTCTTGAACAAGGAATGCTTTGGGCCTGGAATTTGTTGCAAGGAAGGTGATAGAAGCAGATAATTTCCAAATCAGATTCCTTTCTCATCTGACATCTCCACAAACGTACCTTTACTGCAGCACTAAACCATCAGGAACAAGGAATTCCAGAAACACAAAGAATGCAGAATCTTCAGCAAATAACGAGGAACTGGACTCGGCAGGTCAGGCAGCATCCGCTGAGAGAAACTGTCAGTCAATGTTTTAGGTAAAGGTCTCTATCTTTAACATTGATTAACTAATTTCTATGCATGGATTCTGCCTGACCTGCTGAGTCCCTCCAGCTTCTCATTGATCAAGGAATTCGCCAGCTCTGCACAGCAGTGCTTGAAATGGGGATAACACAACTGCAGAGTATCCAGTGAGTAGTCAGGGAGCTACAGGGAAACCATTCAATTCGTCGATGTTTAGTCAGGCTTGTCCAAATCATTGCCACTAAAACAAAAAGACAGTGCAATGAATGAACAATGGGAAGCAATACCTGGCACTCCAGCAGGTTGAAACAGGATTTAATGTGTTGGGTGGTTCCATCACCATAGCCTCCAATAGCCAGTTCAAGGCACAGAGCTGTCGATGAAGAGGTCCCCTGTAGGGAGGCAAGTGCAGAATATGAAATTGAAACATTAGTATCTGTAACTCTTCTGAGTTAAAACCCCATTCGCAGATACAAGAAACCAATCTTCCACTAACAGCAATGTGGAAATAATGAAATTATGGGTGTTAGTTGAGGGATGAATGTTGGCCAGATCTGGATGAAAGAGGACACAGTGTGCAATTCGGAATCTTCCATATAATTTCTTGATTGGTCACTCTTGGCACAAACGAGAAGGATATCAGGAATTTGGGCTGGGTTCACGGTCTTGGAATTGGGTCCAAAAATCAGTGGATTTGATGTAGACAGCCATGATTATTGCTTCTCTTCCAGATTCACTTCCAAAGATTTAAACAGAAAATGTCAATTGCAAAGTCTACCCAGAAATATCTACTCATTATTTGAGCCCCACACTAGGCCCTTTCAAACTGCTGTGTAAAATGGGGTTAACTGGGAAATTTGCCCGGTTACCGCCCCAGTTACATGACAGTTAGAAAGGGTCCAATTGGGTCAACCTCGTCAGAACCCAACCGGGTCCTTGACCTACTTCAGAGGTAGTCAGGGTACTCAGTTAAATCATAGCTGATTTGAAAACAAAAATGGCCGACTCGTTTATTCTGGTGACATCAGCACTTGTGTGGATGTGTCACCGGGCAGCCAACATCTGAATATCCAGGAATACTTAAGATGAGTGAGTGACGCGTCATTGCAGGGGTGAGATCCCCCTTAAATTGCTGGGTTGGCAATTTAATTGGATGATCTCCCTGAAATTTAATGATGCTTCCAGCACCTTTGTCCCAGTAATTGCACCTGGTCCCAGGAGGGCTACCCAGGTGCTGCAATTTAAAAGGGGCTAATGGGGCAGCCAGTGGAATTGTTGTCTCACAACTCCTGTGTTCAATCTTGACCTCAGGCATTGTCTATATGCAATTTGCATGGTTTTTCCCAGGGGTTCTGGTTTCCCCCCCTCCCCCTCCACCACATCCTTTGTTGGGAGGTTAAATGGTCACTATTATTTGTCCCTTGTGCCAAGGTGAGTGGTGGAATGTGGGGGGAATTGATTTAAATGCTGGTAAAACAAGCTGGGATCAGTGTAGAGGTAATGTAAATAGATGCTTGGTCCAGATGGAGTGGGCTGAAGGGCCTCTTTCACTGCTCTATGAATTGATAGATTTAGCTCTGATGAATCAGATGATCATCAGATCATAAGATGAAGAAAATATTAACAAGAGGCTTGACTTGGAAAACTCCACTGGCTTGATCAGTACATTTTTCCCTAGATCGAAAGGGTTACTTACAAATTGTATAATCGCTTTTGCGTTTAGGCTATTGCAATCACATATACGATAACGCAAAAATCTTTTGATTCTCAAAACAGATGATGAAAAGGTCAATTAAAGGGAAAAAAAATTGAGAACAAAGGCCGTGAGATGATTAGAACTAACTGCTAAAAAGATGGCCGAATCTTCTGTGCAATCAAAGCACTGATTGAGTACTTCATATGCCAGATCACTAACGATGCAAAGATTCAGTCAAAGAGACAAGCTTCAAAATTTTTTCCCCCCAAACCGTCATCATAACAAAATACACTTAGAAGATTTAATATTTCATCTTGGAAATTGATGAGCTATCAAGAAAGCAGGCAAGAAAGATTTGACAGGTTGAGACAGATTCTTACACTTGTTTCTGCACTGAAAAACCTTACATATTGAAAATTTAAAAGGGATAAAGATTTTTTTTTATTGGTAAGAAAACAGATTCATTATGTGCACTGATGATTTTGGCACAAATAATGTGTATGGAAAGCTTTTCCACCATAAAAATGTGAGCAAGATCAAATATATTTTAAAAGGAGCATTATACCTTGATGCACATTGCATCAAGCATTTTAAGCTTGATTTTAATTTTGAATTTTAATTTAGGTAAGTAATACAAACAAAATATATTAAGGACCTACAAGTTTTAAATATACAGTATATTTAAATTTTATTTACAACACAGCCGTTGAAACATGTGCCACCCAATTATACCCAAATTAACTGACAATCAGTACATTTTGGAGGGTGGGAGGAAACCAGAGAACCTGGGGAAAACCCATGCAAGACATGGGGAGAACGTACAAACTCCTTACAGAGAACACCGGATTCGAACATTGTAATAGTGTCAGGCTAACCTCTACATTAACCGTGCTGCCCTGGTTAGGATCCACAATAATATATATCTGGGTGGGAGTAGTAACTTGCAATGAGACACTGACAGGTGATCAAAACTGGAGGATAAAGCTCAAAGCAGGGAATTGTGAGATTATCTTGAATAAATGGGAAGCACTTCCTTAGATGCAAAAGACTAGAAAATGTGAAGGACTAAAGAGATTTTGGGTCCAGAATCTGAAGTTATGGCGCACAGGGACAAAACTTAAAACACCAAAGTACTACAGATCTTTAACTCAAGGGAAAATACATCCGGTATATTAGATGCACTGATTGGTCCAGGAGACATAGGGCAGTTATTCAGCATGGTTGGCTTGATTAGTATTAAATACTATTTCTGAATTATTTAGATTAATACTCACACATCTTTTTCTGTAAATGTGGTTGATACCAAGCTAAAATGTAGTGGGGTGTAGGGTCGCGTAGCAACTTTCTTTCCTTTGCTGGACATCTTTTGGGAGTGGCACTGAACTGCTCTTAATGGAGATGACAGGACTGGTTCCGTTTTAAAAATCCTGCACCAAACACCAATGCACAAACATCCAGTCACAAACCATTATCATTGGAATGAAGATCCCAAGTATTGATGCCAATGCAATTAAAAAACTTTGCTTTTTCTTTCATTGATGCCACCTGATTTTCTGAATATTTCCAGTGTTTACCCTTTCCATCAGAAAGATTGATGTTCATCTGACAATTATTGGAATTATAACAAACTGACAACTTTCTCTCATGAATCTCAATAGACATGGTCACAGACTAAGGATTTCTGAGAATTTGTTTTCATGAGTGGTTGAGGTTCATGGGTTAGAAACATTACCCAAGAGATGTTTCCATTTTTCAACTCTCTTCTACATCGGAGAGACTGGACTCAGACTGTGAGATTACTTCATTGAGCACCTTTACTCTGCCCCACCACAATAGCAGGGAACTCCATGTAGCAACCCATTTTAATTCCTTGCCTCATTCCCATGCCGATATGTCTGTCTGCAGTCTCATTCATTGCCAGATGGAGAATTGGAGGAACAGCACCTCATATTCTGTCTGGGCACCCTCCAACCAGATAGCATTTACATTGACTTTTCTGGTTTCCGTGGCTCCCCAACTCTCACTCCCGCCTGTCTTCTCTCCCTTTCCCCTATACTCAAATGTTTTTTTCCCCAAAACATTTCCACTTTCTCACATGCCCAAATTGCATGTGCTGTTGTCCCCGTTTCCTTCTTACAACAAAAACATCTGTCTGATACTGTTGGGTCCCATTTATTTAACTTTTGGGGCGAGGTGTATAGCCTGTGTAACCAATTATATTGTATCATGCGTAACCTTGTGTTTATTATATTTCTCATAGTTCCAGAACATAGCTTCTCCCATGTTTCATTCTTTATCTTTATGTTTAGATCTTGTTCTCACTTTTGTTTGGGTTTACAACTTGTTTCCTCGTTCTCTTTCTCTTGCAGTTTGATGTACATGTTTGTTATAAATCTTTTAATTATCATTGTGTCTGTAATCACATATTCAAAATTGCTTCCTTCTGGTAATCTCAGTCTGCTTCCCAATTTGTCCTTCAAGTAGGTTTTCAGTTGGTGGTATGCAAACATTGTACCGTGGGTTATACCATATTTGTCCTTCATTTGTTCAAAAGATAATAATTTATTTCCCGAAAAACAATTTTCTATTCTTTTGATCCCCTTTCTCTCCCATTCTCTAAAGGAAAGGTTAAATAAAATCACAAAACGCAACATACCAAAAAATCCAGAGATCTTTCTTCTAAGTAATATAAGAAGTAAAGAACTTGGACTTGACTTGGATGGAGCACAAAAAAGATTTATTATGATAGCCTTAGCTGTAGCAAAAAAATGTATTATGTCAACCTGGAAATTAGAAGATAGCCTGAGAATACAGCAATGGTACAGAGAAATGAATAAATGTATTCCATTGAAAAAAAAATCACATATAATTTAAGAAATAACAACACAGTATTTGAACAAATTTGGGAACCGTACATGGAACACAACAGAGAAGTCCTACCACGGACCTCCACTGCCTAAAATGACAGAAGAAGGAGAAGATGAAATTAACTGACCCAGTATGTAAAAGTAGAAGACACAAATTTCTTGTTTATTTTCATTGTGTGATGACACTGTTTAATGTATCATATAGGTTGAATGTTGAGTGGGTGGGGAGGTGGGGGGTGAAGGAGGGAGGGAAGGGAGGGGGAAAAAGGGGAGAAAATGACACTGTGTATATTCAAGAGGGAAATGTTTGTGTGCATTTTGGTTAGTATGGTTCATAGTGTGAAAAATAAAAATTAAAAAAAATGTTTTTTTTTCCCATTATGTCTCTCTCTCTCTCTTTTCCCCTTTCCCTTTGTCTCTTTTCCTCTGCCTCTGTATTCAGATTAATTCTCACCTTTCCCCTCCTGTCCATGTTAAATTATTGCCTTTTGCCTGTTGGCCTGTGCTCCTCTCCCCAACCTTTTCATTCAGGCACCAGCCAACTTTTATTCACACCTTAAAGAAGAGCTCAGGCCTGAAATGTTGGTTATATATCTTTACCTCCTTTGGATGCCGAGTTCCTTCAGCATTTCTTTGTTTTTAACTCAATTTTTCAAAAGACTGGTCTTGATGGATTAACAATTTCTCATTTCATGCTTGCTAGCAGATAAACGACGTCACATTCATTTTCATTCAGAAAAGAACTTGTCATACTGTATTTTGTATCATATTGGAGCGTCACCAACAGAGACGAACAAACAACATTCAAATGCAAGTCAAGTTGGTGTTTCCTATAATTCCCTGATCTCAGTTAGGCATATAATTGACTAAAATGCCACCTGTTGGGATGCCAAGAGAGGAGGAAGCAGCTAACTAAATCCCCTGGAGAATCCTATCCACCTTTCAGCAGCTGAGCGACGCTGGCAGAATGACGGGAGCACTTCGGCCTGTCCATACTCTCACCTACAAAACAAGAGGACGAAACAGAAAAACCAACACTGCCATCGCCAGGGTCAATTTGACCCACGATCCAACAAGGATCTTCTGAGCATTGCTAATGCCAAGTTGAATGCATCAACCCATCTCTGTGTGCACTTTCTCATGCACTCTACTTGGACCCTTCCTCTGAAGATTGATTGTTGGTGGCATCACAAATTGGAGCCCACAGAGGTAGAAGACAAACATGCATAGAGTGCAAAGGAGAAAAATCAAACCATACTCCCTACATAAAACCGTGCTTTTAACTTACAAACTCCTGGGGAAGAGCGTTCATGTCTTGAAGAAGTAAGATGATATTCGTAAACTGTGACTATAACACTGCACCATGTGTAGCAATTCCAGTGGGCAGGATATAGCAAAAGTTCAGCTGATTGATTCCTGGGCTGGGGAGATCATTCTTCGAGGAGAGATTGAGCAGACTGGTTTATAATATCTATAGTTTTGAAGAACAAGAGGTAATTTCAAGGCATCATGCAAATCCCTGACAGGGTTCGACAGAGTTGATGTTTTCCCTAACTGGGTTATCCATAACCAAGAGGTAGGGTCTCAGATAAGTGGCTGTCCATTCAAGACAGAGATTTGACAAATCGCTTCACCCAGAGGGCAGTGAATCTTTGAAATTTGTTGTACTACTAATTTAGTTTTTCTTTCTCCCTGATGCTGCCTGACCTGTTGGATATTGCCAACATTTTTCTTTGTTTCCAATTTGCAGAAACTACAATGTTCTGCTTCTCACAATTTAGACACGGGTACATTTATTGATTTGGAGACTGCAGGGGATAAAATCTGGAACACTTTCTTTTTTAAAACTTGAATGCTGGAAGAAGTCAACAGATCAAGTAGCATCAGTGGAAGTAAAAGAGGCAAGTCAAGTCAACCAAGCAACAGCACTGAGAAGGGAGAGTAAATAGTTCCAGAAAATAGCAGTATGTCAGTGGTGAGACAGAGACTGAAAGGTGGAATGAGTTTGGGAGAAGGGTGAAGTGATGGGCAAATGGAACCAGGTGGGGGGGATGGGGTTATGTGGCGGGGGGATAAACTGGTGATGGGGGAACCAGATCGGGCTACCAGCTTGTTAATGCAAAGACTGCATTTTCCACTCCTGCAGTTTATTTTCACCTAGCTTTCAGCCCCAATCAAGAAAAGGGAGCCTCCCACATAAGTGACCTCAAGATTTGCTTTTATTTGCCTCTAGCTTCCTGATGTTCACCTTCTTGAGTTTTTTTTGTAAACTACTCGACATCTTCATCCGGATACAACTCACCTCATAAGCAATGAAGAAAAATATTCAGACTGTCTGACTGCACATATAATGTGGCCATTATAAGAAATAAGGGTGGCAATGAACCATTTAATGAAAACAGAAACAACTTCCCAGCATCTTTTGTGGGATTAAGGGGCTTAGTCAAATTATTTAGACGGTCTTTGGTATTCCAATATACAGTAGGACTCTACATCACCTTTGTTGACCTCACCAAAGCCTTCGACACCGTGAGCAGGAAAGGGCTTTGGCAAATACTAGAGCGCATCGGATGTCCCCCAAAGTTCCTCAACATGATTATCCAACTGCACGAAAACCAACAAGGTCGGGTCAGATACAGCAATGAGCTCTCTGAACCCTTCTCCATTAACAATGGCGTGAAGCAAGGCTGTGTTCTCGCACCAACCCTCTTTTCAATCTTCTTCAGCATGATGCTGAACCAAGCCATGAAAGACCCCAACAATGAAGACGCTGTTTACATCCGGTACCGCACGGATGGCAGTCTCTTCAATCTGAGGCGCCTGCAAGCTCACACCAAGACACAAGAGAAACTTGTCCGTGAACTACTCTTTGCAGATGATGCCGCTTTAGTTGCCCATTCAGAGCCAGCTCTTCAGCGCTTGACGTCCTGCTTTGCGGAAACTGCCAAAATGTTTGGCCTGGAAGTCAGCCTGAAGAAAACTGAGGTCCTCCATCAGCCAGCTCCCCACCATGACTACCAGCCCCCCCACATCTCCATCGGGCACACAAAACTCAAAACGGTCAACCAGTTTACCTATCTCGGCTGCACCATTTCATCAGATGCAAGGATCGACAATGAGATAGACAACAGACTCGCCAAGGCAAATAGCGCCTTTGGAAGACTACACAAAAGAGTCTGGAAAAACAACCAACTGAAAAACCTCACAAAGATAAGCGTATACAGAGCCGTTGTCATACCCACACTCCTGTTCGGCTCCGAATCATGGGTCCTCTACCGGCACCACCTACGGCTCCTAGAACGCTTCCACCAGCGTTGTCTCCGCTCCATCCTCAACATCCATTGGAGCGCTCACACCCCTAACGTCGAGGTACTCGAGATGGCAGAGGTCGACAGCATCGAGTCCACGCTGCTGAAGATCCAGCTGCGCTGGATGGGTCACGTCTCCAGAATGGAGGACCATCGCCTTCCCAAGATCGTATTATATGGCGAGCTCTCCACTGGCCACCGTGACAGAGGTGCACCAAAGAAAAGGTACAAGGACTGCCTAAAGAAATCTCTTGGTGCCTGCCACATTGACCACCGCCAGTGGGCTGATAACGCCTCAAACCGTGCATCTTGGCGCCTCACAGTTTGGCGGGCAGCAGCCTCCTTTGAAGAAGACCGCAGAGCCCACCTCACTGACGGAAAAACCCAACACCCAACCCCAACCAACCAATTTTCCCTTGCAACCGCTGCAATCGTGTCTGCCTGTCCCGCATCGGACTGGTCAGCCACAAACGAGCCTGCAGCTGACGTGGACTTTTTACCCCCTCCATAAATCTTCGTCCGCGAAGCCAAGCCAAAGAAAGAAGGTAATCCTGAACTCTGGTGTCCGCCTGTATTGAGAAAATAAGCTTTTCTCCCACAAGGTTAGTCCATTTCTAAAATGATCCATGGTAGCTCTGTTTGAGGCTTAGCTCACTACATTCAATCCAACTTCACACTAAAAAGAGATATAACAGATTAAAAGGCTGCAATCAGTTGCATCAGAGTTACAGTATATAGCTGCCTGGGAAAGAGTCGCAATAAGGCTTGAATTTAAATTGAGAGGATCATAAAACAGGCAACAGTAGCTAATGAAATGCAGATTTCACAGGACAAATTATTATTCTTTCTGTGCAAGACTGCATGGGATTTCCTAAATAAAAATGGGAAGCAGGGTGGTGCTGTTAAGAACAAAAATTTTAAAAAAAGCAGAACATTGCCGACGTTCACATCCCCAGTTCAAAACCAATGGACCAATAATGAAATGGCAACACTGTTGATTTATAGCAAGTGCAACAAGCAATTTACTCATTTGTGATTTAAAAAAAACAATCTGTATTTATTCCTGTTGGTTAAGAGAGCAATGTCAGCAGATGACTGAGAAAGAAAGAGGAGCTCTCTGGTGTAGGAGCAAGAGCCTCCAAGCGACCACAGTACAAGAGGTGAAACGTCTAATCATATTATTAAGGGCTAGTTCCTGTAATCTTCTCCAGTGCATCAAACCATAACCGAGTTGGTATACCTAGACCTCACACAGGGGCGACTTTTACCACAGCATAACGGGAAAACAACCAGGAGAATATTTCAGGAGGTGGACTGGGATTATACTAATTCCTTCCAAAGGCAGACAAGGCCTCAGTTTGGACTCTCACATGAAAGATGGCAACTCTCACAGCGCAGATCATTCTTTCTGTGATTAACAGTAGCATCTTGGCTTTAAACAATTTTGTGACTACAGGGAAAATGTTGCCACTGAACCAATAATTAAATGTGGTGCTAAAATAACATTATTTGATGATCTGGAGGCTAATGAAATGTCATCTGTACAGAATATGCCTGGAAGATAAACAAGAATCCATACAAATTTGAAACCGACATCCTTAATATGATTCAACAATACACAGGATCCAAATTCCATCACAAGGTATTACAAACAGTTCACTGTGCATTTTTAATATCTTATTAAAGTGCAGCATCATGCTGTCTGCAGAGATGAAGATGTATAATCATTGCAGTGTTTACTGTCTTTCTTCATTTGTTCACTATTTTCTTGAATCTCTCTGATGAAGAGCATTGCTGGGAAGGGATTCCAGGAGTTAAAACAGCATTGATGAAAACCTGGCAATATATTTCCAAGAGAGGATGTGTGCGACTTGGAGGCGAACGTACAGCTGATGGTGTGCCTCTCCATACACTGAGCTGTGTAGAGATTTCAGGATGTTGCCTGGTTTCCAGGGCACAGTGAGGACAAACTGGCAGTTTTCTCTGGAGTGCAGGGGTCTGAGGGGCAATTTGATAGATGTTTCTAAAATTATGAGAGGCATTGATAGTGTAAATCATCAGGTTCTTTTCTGCAGGATAAAGCATCACATACCGTAGGACATGGCATTAAGGTGGGAGAGGGGAAAGTTTAAAGAACATGTACAGGGCAAATTAAAAAAAAATTACTCAGAGAGGTAGGTGCCTGGAATTGGCTGTCAGGAGTAGTGGTGGAAGCTGATACAATAGTAAGATTTAAGAGGCTTCTAGATAGACATGGGAACATGCAGGGAATGGGGGGACATGTATCATGTACAAGCAGCAGAAATCATCATATTCGGCAGGGTCACGTGTGCCTGTTCTTGCACTGTCCCACATTGTATCTTTCCATGTTCTATGCTTGGGACAACCTGTAGAAACTTTTACACACTGTAGCCAAGGTTAACTGCTGGTGGAGCATGTAAAAGGTTAGGGTGATGAATGAGGTACCAATTAAGATGAGTTACATTTTCACATGATTTCCTTGGCTAATTGTGGCTAATGAAACACAGTGTGGGGAAGACACCAATTGATTAGAAGGACATTAGCACATCCTTGTTTTTTTTTTACTTTCTACTTGTGCTTATTTCTAGGTCAGCATCTTTAGATTAAAACATTACCTAAATTTCATTCACTTAAAAAACATACAGGCGAACATTGTTAAATAATGATCAAAATAGAAACCAATTACCTTGCTGCTGGATTCTAATCAATATTTGTCAAAAGTTAAAATGACAGAGTAAGGATGTGCACTTTTGAAATTCCTACACCAACGAAGCATTCAAAAATCAGGCTCAGACATTTCAGAGTTTGAGAGGACCAACCTGTACTCTTCATCAGATTCCTCCTCAGAGGAGAACTTTGGAGGTTGCCATGCAGTTTTGTGTTTCTCCATCTGTTTCCTTTGCTCCATCAATTGCATAGTTTCTTTCTCCTTTTCCTCTCTCCTCAGTCGCTTGAAGAAGCCTTGCCCTCGTTTAGCTGTGTTGACCAACTGCCTGGTAATAAATGTGGGACATATTGCATAATTACAAAGCCACAGTGCCACCACGGCAGTAGATGGCGAGCCCAGAGTTATGGAATCATTCAGTCATACAGCAAGGAAACAGACCATTCACAGGTTAG
The DNA here is from genome assembly GCF_036971445.1 of Narcine bancroftii. Taxonomy (NCBI): domain Eukaryota; kingdom Metazoa; phylum Chordata; class Chondrichthyes; order Torpediniformes; family Narcinidae; genus Narcine; species Narcine bancroftii. The sequence goes on from NC_091472.1 coordinate 175,041,811, forward strand.
AACAGGAGTAGGGCACCTGGCTCCTCCCTCCCCTGCCATTTTATGAGATCCTGACACCCTATTTTCAAACTCCAGACTGTTTGCAATAAAGACCAAAATGCTATTAGCTTTAACTACCTGCTGGACCTTCTTGACAGTTTTGTGATTCATGCACCAACCTCAATCTTTTTTTTTTGCCAAGGCCCTTTTTGGACTCTGCTCAAAGTTTATGAGCCCCCCTTCCCTGTAAAGTTGTCATGTTTTGGTTTCTTCAGTACTTTGCTCCCTATCAACTAAACAAAAATAAAATCATAAAAATATTTATGTTATGTGAGGAGAAAAACAAACCAACAAGATTTTTATTTGAATGTGCTGTGCCCCCCCTTTCCCCCAAGGCTGCACTAGACCACCTACCTCCCTCTAACTGTTATCAAAGGAGATATATGACCAAACTTATTTGGTCATATATTAAAAACTTTACAAGCTTTCCAAGCAACATGTGACCAACCAGAGAAACTTGATGCATAAAAATCAATGCATTTGACTTGTTCCCAATGTACAATGAACAGAACACAAGAAATTGGGGCAGAGCCTCCTGCCACACTATTCATTGTGATCATGGCTGATGTATCCCAGGCCTCAATTCCTCTTCTGTACCAAATTTCCACAACCTTCAACTTCTGATCTTTCAAAAATATATCTATCTCCATTTTAAATATTACTAATAATCTAGCCTTCACAACTCCCCGAGACAAAGAATTCTTGAGATTCACCGCCTTCTCCAAAGAGAAATTTCTTCATATCTTGGTCTTCAAACTGTATCCCCTCCTTTGAGATTCCACCACTAATGTAATCCTCTCGACATTTATCTTGTTGTGCCCCCTCAGGATCTTGTATATTTCAATAATATTCTTTTAAACTCCAAAGGGTTTGGCCTCTCCAGAAAAGATAACCTTCTCATTCCAAGTATTAGGTTGATGAATCTCCTTTTGCCCATTTCCAGTGCCGCCATGTCCTTTCTTAGGGAAGGGGACCAAAAAGTGTACACAGTACTCCAGGTGTAGTCTCACCAAATTGTAACAACACTTCCTCATTTCTTTGACCCTTTGTGATTAAGGCTGATAAGCCATTTGCTGCCTTAACTACTTACTGCAACTGCTTGTGAAATGTTTGTCACTGGATAACATATGTTCTTGCATTAAAACAACTCTAAACACTATTGAAGGATACAGTGGTGCACTATTCAAGTATCCTCTTTCTTTGGCTTGGCTTCGCGGACGAAGATTTATGGAGGGGGTAAATGTCCACGTCAGCTGCAGGCTTGTTTGTGGCTGACAAGTCCGATGCGGGACAGGCAGACACGGTTGCAGTGGAAAATTGGTTGGTTGGGGTTGGGTGTTGAGTTTTTCCTCCTTTGCCTTTTGTCAGTGAGGTGGGCTCTGCGGTCTTCTTCAAAGGAGGTTGCTGCCCGCCGAACTGTGAGGCGCCAAGATGTACGGTTTGAGGCGATATCAGCCCACTGGCGGTGGTCAATGTGGCAGGCACCAAGAGATTTCTTTAGGCAGTCCTTGTACCTCTTCTTTGGTGCACTTCTGTCACGGTGGCCAGTGGAGAGCTCGCCATATAACACGATCTTGGGAAGGCGATGGTCCTCCATTCTGGAGACGTGACCCACCCAGCGCAGCTGGATCTTCAGCAGCGTGGACTCGATGCTGTCGGCCTCTGCCATCTCGAGTACTTCGATGTTAGGGATGAAGGCGCTCCAATGAATGTTGAGGATGGAGCGGAGACAACGCTGGTGGAAGCGTTCTAGGAACCGTAGGTGATGCCGGTAGAGGACACATGATTCGGAGCCAAAGAGGAGTGTGGGTATGACAACGGCTCTGTATACGCTTATCTTTGTGAGGTTTTTCAGTTGGTTGTTTTTCCAGACTCTTTTGTGTAGTCTTCCAAAGGCGCTATTTGTCTTGGCGAGTCTGTTGTCTATCTCGTTGTCGATCCTTGCATCTGATGAAATGGTGCAGCCGAGATAGGTAAACTTGTTGACCGTCTGATGGGAAGAGAGTGGGGTGGGGGGGGATACAGTGGGAGAAAAGGGAAGGGAACTGGATAACAGGTATGTGAGAGGGGAGGTTCGGAAAGAAGGGATTGTATGAGGAGACCAGGATAGATGTGAACAAGAGAGATAGGGCTGGAGGGGGAGCTGGAAACTGGAGAATGCAATGTTTATACCGTAAGGTTTGAGAACTACTCAGGCAGAATGTGGGGTTATCCTTCAGATTCAACATGGCCTGAATTGGATTAGTAAATATGCAGACGATACTAAGATAGGTGGAATAGTGGATAATGAAGAAGGTTTTCAAGGATTGCAGAGGGATTTGGGCTGCTTAGAAAAGTGGGCTGAAAAATGGCAGATGGAATTTAATGCTGATAAGTGTGAGGTGCTTCATTTTGGTAAGAAGAATCAGAACAGGACATACGTGGTAAATGGGAGAGCATTGAGGAATACAGAAGAGCAGAAAGATTTAGGAGTAACGGTACATCGTTCCCTGAAGGTAGAAACTCACGTGAATAGGGTGGTGAAGAAGGCTTTTAGTATGCTGGCCTTTATCAATCATTGCATGGAATATAGGAGTTGGGAGGTGATGTTGAGACTGTATAAGATGTTGGTGCGGCCTAATTTGGAGTTCTGTGTGCAGTTCTGGTCGCCTAATTATAGGAAGGATATAAACAGAGTGGAGAGAGTGCAGAGAAGGTTTACCAGAATGTTACCTGGGTTTAAGCATCTAGAGTATAGGGAGAGATTGGACAGATTAGGTCTTTATTCTTTGGAGCGTAGAAGGTTGAGAGGGGATTTGATAGAGGTATTTAAGATTATGAAAGGGATAGACAGAGTGGATGTGGATAGACTATTTCCGTTAAGAGTAGGAGAGATTGAAACAAGAGGACATAAGTTAAGAGTTAAGGGGCAGAGGTTTAGAGGTAACATGAGGGGGAACTTCTTTACTCAGAGAGTGGTAGCGGTGTGGAATGAGCTTCCGGGAGAAATAGTGGCGGCAGAGTCAATTTTATTATTTTAAGAAAAATCTGGACAGGTATATGGATGAGAAGAAGGTGGAGGGTTATGGTCATTGTGCAGGTAGGTGGGACTAGAGAGGAGTGTTTGGTTCGGTGTGGACTAGAAGGGCCTAATGGCCTGTTTCCGTGCTGTAATTGTTATATTATGTTATACCTCTGGAGGTTTTGAGTTTTGTGTGCCTGATGGAGATGTGGGGGGGCTGGTAGTCATGGTGGGGAGCTGGCTGATGGAGGACCTCCGTTTTCTTCAGGCTGACTTCCAGGCCAAACTTTTTGGCAGTTTCTGCAAAACAGGACGTCAAGCGCTGAAGAGCTGGCTCTGAATGGGCAACTAAAGTGGCATTGTCTGCAAAGAGTAGTTCACGGACAAGTTTCTCTTACATGAATGCAATCCAACACCTGCTTTTAAATCAGTCTCCATAACAAATGTAAATATCAAAGTGTTGACACTATAATGTTAACCAAATAACAATTTCAGCACAGAAACAGGCCAGTTCGGCCCTTCTAGTTCATGCCGAGCACCTCCTCCCACCTAGTCCCACTGACCCAGCTCCCGGCCCATAACTCATCCATATACCTATCCAACTTTTCCTTAAACATTAAAATTGAACTGGCATCTACCACTTTAGCCAGAAGCTCATTCCACACTCCCATTACACTCTGAGAGAAGAAATTCCCCCTCATGTTTCCCCTAAACCTCCCCCTTCAATCTCAATCCATGTCCTTTTGTTTGAATCTTCTCCCACTCTCAATGGAAAAAGCATGGCCACATTGACTCTACCCGTCTCCCTCATAATTTTAAATACCTCTATCAAACCATCCCTCAATCTTCTACATTCCAGGGAATAAAGTCCCAGCCTGCTCAACCTTTCTCTATAACTCAAACCCTGAAACCCAGGCAACATTCTTGTAAATCTCCTCTGCACGCTCTCTATTCTGTTTATATCCTTCCTATAATTCGGAGACCAAAACTCACTATGCACTATTTTACCAATTCTCACCTCAATGGGGTATTTTAGTGTAAAAGGTGCTTTATAAACTAAGCAGTTATTGACATTTTCTTCCAGTGCTATTACCTGCGTGTGACCATGAAATAAATCCCATGCATTTAAAATGGTCTATTACTTGTACCCAGTCTCCAAACCTCAACACTAGTGATATAACAGGTCACCGTTTAATGGATTTCCCACTCAATCCTCCTTCGTGCTTTCAGATATTGGAATAATAGGAGACTTTATGCAATGTTGAAAGCTGGAAAGTGTCAAAGAGATGATTATGAGAGGAATCACCTTTAACCATTGGCTATTTTCAACAGAAAATAACTTTGCCATATTTTCAATCAGCCGCAACAGGGAATCACATTATGAGGCTTGAACAAATATAGTTATCCAATGATATTGTGAATGATAAATTTATTGCTGTAAATCTGGTTCCAGTGGCAGCTCTAACAAAGCTAATGTTTGCATACAGCCTGAAATGCCTTCTATTTGCACGTTAAGTATTCAGAACATTATTTTGGAAATTAATAATGAGTGCAAAGCCTGAATAAATGCTGATGGTTTACATGGGAAATGAAAATCAAGTCAATTATATTCTTTGATACATGTATTCCAGCAGCAGTGCATACACTGTGAGGTTGATGCATGCATTGGAAACACAATCACTAGTGTTGAGCAAATTTTTTCACAGGTCATAGTGTTGCACAGCCTAGAAATAGGCCTTTCAGCCCAATGCATCAATGCCAGCCATCCTGTCCATCTCCACTAACCAACTTGCCTAAATTTGGTATCCCTTTGTATCTTTCCCATTCAAGTACATGTTCAAATGCCTCTTAAATGTTACAGCTGTTCTATCGTCTCCTCTGGAAGCTCAGTACAGCAACTCTGTGAAATAACCTCCTTCCACTCCCTGCCCTCTATTTTTTTTAGAACCCCATACCATGAGAAACTAACTCTAGATGGCTACCATCATAATTTTATACACCTTGATCATTTCACCTCTCAGCTTCCTTTGCTCCAATGAACCCAACCTATTCAACTACTCCTTATAACTATAGCTTCCATTCCAGGTTGCATCCTTGACAACCTTTTCTACACTTACTCTAGCTTAATCACATTCTTCTTATAATGTGGTAACTAGAGCTACACACAATTCACGTGTGGCCTAACCAATACTTTGTTTATAACCAGCTTTTCCCATCTCATTTTAAAAAGTCTCCTACTTGCCAGACAACTCGTTATTTGCAAACAGTTTCTCCCAATCAACTGTTACAAGTTCAGCCTAATTGCACCAAAACTAATCTTCCTCCAATTTTAAAGTTCAAATTTATTGTCAGAGTACACACAACATCACGTACAACCCTGAGAATATACTGTCATACATTACATAAACCCAATTTAGGATTTTCACTGAGAACCATTCCTAACTTTTCCATTACTCCCTCAAACTAATAAGTACTCATCCACTAACCATTTTCGAAGAGGAGGCCAAGTATATCTCCATTAGAGCTACTGACATTTTGCTTCAGAACACTTTCCTAGACAGACTTAACAAATTCTGCCCCATCTTATACTTTAGTATATGGCAGTCCCAGTCAATATTAGCGGAGTTAAAAAAAAAATCACTAATTATTTCTGCATTATTCATGCCCCTATCTGTGATTTCATTCCTCCCATTCCTGTTTACTGTTGGGGAACCTTCAGTATAATCCCAATGTGATTACCTTTTCTCATTTTTAAGTTCTACCCATTTGGCCTTCCAAGACATTCCCCTGGGATATTCTAAGTACAGCCGTGATGTTCTCTGTATTCAATAGTGAAACTCCTCCTTCTTTCTTACCTCCTCTACCTCAGCCTCACTAGAAGTATTGAAACACAGGAGCATTGAGCTCATCTCCCAACCGTATTTCCGTAACAGCCATAATATCACAATCCCATATGCTGATCCATGCCCAAAACTTTGGACATCAGCAATGTTCATCAGTATGTTGGAAATATGACACAAAAGCATGTAAGGCTGGAAAATCCACAACCCCAAGATCCACCATTTGTGGGATGAATGAAAGTTAGTCTCCTTCATTTCCTATGAAAAGAGAAAGTGCTGAAGGTACTCAGCAGGTCAGGCAACTTCTGTGGAAACAAAAAGTAAATGCTTCAGATTGTTACATACTAAACCAGCAGCAATGGTAATACACCAAGACAATGGTCTTTTTAAAACAATTTTTAATATTAATTATTAATAACATAACACTTCTTACTTAACTCTAAACTTACCTCCAACTTAACCCCACTATGAGTAAATGTGTGTCTGTGCATGCATGTGTGAAAAATATTACAGTTTAAGCTTGATTCAAGATGTTTTTAAAGTTTCATCTCAGGAAGTTTTTGTGTTGAAACTCCTGCTCAAAAGTAATTATGGAGTAAGTATGAGGCATCAGATTTCTTTAATTGTTGCTCAAAAGTAATTGTGTCGTAAACTCACAAATTTCTTATAGAGTTGTTTCAGAGGAATGTTTCTTCATACAAGTGATTTTACCTCTCTTGCATGGAGGTTTTGGAATTTGTCCTCTTTTCAAAGAGAGTGAAGTGGCTAATTTCTTCCACTATGATTTCACAAACCCAGAAAAGTGACCATTTAAAAATGGTTTTCAAATGCAAGATTACTTTTGGTTTCTTAATCAAAAGTGACCATTTCCAAGGACAAAAATTAGGCAATCAGAAATGGTTTTCCTCCTTCAAAAGCCACATTCTTTGTTCTCCTTTGACCAGAAGTAATATGGCATGTGGCATTATTTATGTCTTTTGAAGTTTCCTTCAAAGTTAATTCATATCTATATGCTAAAAGCAACTCTGTCCACTTAGATCCACTTTTTAAGTGGACTCGGAACTATCTGTTAATCAGCCAGCAGAATGGCTGTGTGTGTAAACAGATGTTTCTGAGCAAAAACCTATTGTTTTGAGTTCTCAATGGAGAGCAGTCATAAAACTTTTATGACTGAAGTTTTGAATTAGCAGTCTTTTTAAGCAAACAAGCTACTAATAGAACAATAGCTTAACAGACATTTCAACTTTCAAATGGTTTCTGTAAGTATCTGTGTGACCCTGAATCCAAACCTACTATTATATAAAATTTAATATACCTGAAGATTAATAACACAATTATGTAAGATAGATCAATGACAGCTCATCACACCTGATTAAATATCACCAGTCTGAAACATTAACTCGTTCATTCACTGTGGACTCACTGGAAGTTTCAGGAGGTTCAATATGTCATCAGATTAACTGAAAATGTTCAATGAAAAAGGACAATTTCCTTTAACATAACAAATATCACAAAAGCCTGATCAGAGAAGCTTGGTAAAGATACATGGTAACTTGGTAAATGAGATTGAAAATTGGCTTGGACACTGAAGACATAGGGCAGTGATGGAGGGGTGTTTCTCTGTCTGAAGGACTACTACCAGTGATATGTCACAGGGATCAGTGCTGAGACTTCTGTTGTTTGATATACAGTACATAATTTGGATGAAGGTATTGGTGGGGCTGAGGGTATTATGATAGCCTGGCTTAAATCAACCCATTCATCCTTTAAAATTGAAGGTGCAGAAGCAGATCTCTGGCTATGCTAGGCTCGGGTAAATGCTAATGTCATTAACCATAACCATATAACCATATAATCAGCCCACCTCACTGACAAAAGGCAAAGGAGGAAAAACCCAACACCCAACCCCAACCAACCAATTTTCCCTTGCAACCGCTGCAATCGTGTCTGCCTGTCCCGCATCGGACTTGTCAGCTACAAACGAGCCTGCAGCTGACGTGGACTTTTTACCCCCTCCATAAATCTTCGTCCGCGAAGCCAAGCCATAGAAGATAACCATATAACCACTTACAGCACAGAACAGGCCAGTTTGGCCCTACTAGTCCATGCCATAACAAATCCCCACCCTCCTAGTCCCACTGACCAGCACCCGTTCCATACCCCTCCAGTCCTCTCCTATCCATGTAACTATCCAGTCTTTCCTTAAATGTAACCAATGATCCCGCCTCGACCACGTCTATCGGAAGCTCATTCCACATCCCCAACACCCTTTGCATAAAGAAATTTCCCCTCATGTTCCCCTTATAATTTTCCCCCTTCAATCTTAAACCATGCCCTCTAGTTTGAATCTCCCCCACTCTTAATTGAAAAAGCCTATCCACGTTTACTCTGTCTGTCCCTTTTAAAATCTTATACACCTCTATCAAGTCCCCTCTCAATCTTCTACGCTCCAGAGAAAAAAGCCCCAGTCTGCACAACCTTTCCCTGTAACTCAAACCTTGAAATCCTGTCAACATTCTTGTGAACCTTCTCTGCACTCTCTCTATTTTGTTTATATCTTTCCTATAATTTGGTGACCAAAACTGTACACAGTACTCCAAATTTGGCCTCACGAATGCCTTGTACAATTTCATCATAACCTCCCTACTCTTGAATTCAATACTCCGATTTATGAAGGCCAACATTCCAAATGCCTTCTTCACCACACCATCTACCTGAGTATCAGCCTTGAGGGTACTATTTACCACAACTCCTAAATCCCTTTGTTGCTCTGCACATCTCAATAGCCTACCATTTAATGCATATGACCTATTTAGATTTGCCTTTCCAAAATGTAACACCTAACACTTATCTGTATTAAATTCCATCAGCCATTTCTCAGCCCACACCTCCAGCCTTCCTAAATCACCTTTTAATCTACGATAATCTTCCTCACTGTCCACAACGCCACCAATCTTTGTATCATCCGCAAACTTGCTTATCCAATTTTCCACCCCTACTTCCAGATCATTAATATATATAACAAACAATAGTGGACCCAGGACCGATCCCTGAGGAAGTCCACTAGTCACCGGCCTCCAACTGGACAAACAATTTTCTACCACTACTCTCTGACACCTCCCATCCAACCATTGCTGAAAAAAAAGGAAATCCCTTCAGTTCAGCAGAAACAGCCTGTTCAAAGCTAGGCAAATCACTCAATTCACAACCCAGCTGATGACTAAGTGCATCCACCATGGAGTTAGAATTGTTCACTGTGAGCTGAGATAATGTTCCCAAACCGTCCATTTTACAACACAATCTGACTGATCCACTGCAGAGTATTTATTAACTCGGACAGTGGACAGAACTTAGAACACAATGTCTTCCCTGATCCTTTGAACCATTAAAGTACTTCATGAATTCTCTCAGGTGGGAATTCAGCATCGAGTAACATTGGATGTAGAAGAGTAGCAATAAGAGTAGAAATCTCACTGTCTGTAAAGTTGCTGGAGGCCTATATTCTCATAGAATTTAAGAAGCATCAAGTCAAGGACTCAAATTGCCAAAGAAGAGGAAAAAATGGTTAAAAAATGGGATGAGTGTCAAGAGGTACTTGATGGTTGATAGATAGGGTGGGATGAAGGGTCCGTTTCTATGCAATATACATTTGACTTATTCTTTGAAATGATTAAATGCAACAACATTTGAAATGATGCAAGTTCACAATAGCTTAATCAAGTAAAAATCAAATTTAAACAGTCAATTTTATTTTGACTTTCAAATACAGATCAGTTTGCTGTGCATTTCCACTGTTACTTGTGGACTCTGTGTAGGAGTTCAACTTTATTATTATGTCCTGAAGTACAATGAAAAAGTTAATTTTACAAGCAGATTTTTTGACCCAGACAGAGTACAGCAATTAAAAACACCATATGGAGTGCAGAGTTACGGAGAGAGATTGATAGAACAAGTGGACAAATCCATTTGCAAGCCTGGTTCAAATGTAACAATTCCAACCCTGCATTTAGATGGAATGAGGCATCATTCATGACCCAGCAGTGTCTGGAGACACAAGGGAGACTGCTGAAGCTGGGATCTGGAGTAACAAATTCCTGAATGAACTCAGCAAGTCAAGCCCTAAATGTCGACAATTCTTTTTCTCCCATTAATGCTGCTTGACTCCCTGAGTTGCTCCATGTTCACCCATCAGTATCTGTCCACTTAACTTTTTCAGATTAGTCTCATATTTTGCAACCAGCTGTTAAACTGCATTTGTTGGCAATATTTAATAACCAGCTATTTCTTCCTGAATGTCTGCATTTAACTGCAGCAATGCTCATGTGCTCTTCCTGTACAGCTTAAACTTCTGGCTGTTTGATACGAGTTTGTATAGTTACCTGGGAAACTAATTACAAGAAATGACTCTCATAGCTAAAGTGTTGAAATAATAATGGGTTCTAGGCAACAAAAGACTGCTAATTTGATTCTGAGCATAAATCAAGGCTATGCAAACAAGACGCAAACATTTTTACTTTCTTCTTTTGAAATCAGTAGTTTTAATGCTCTCACATTTCTGCATTTCCTTATGGTTTGGAAGGCCATTTCAGTCCATCAAATCGATGCCAGCTCTCAGAGCTGTCCTATTCCTCACTCTTTATCTCTGTAACCTATCACCCCCACATTCCTTCTACTGTTAACAGCAATGGAATTTGAATAGCTAATTGTGTAATAACTGGAATCTCTTCCGATACAAATTATTCCACATCTTGTGTTGGTCTTAGACCAATGGTTTTCAACCTTTTTCTCTCCACTTGCATAAGTAATCCCTATGCCATCGGTGCTCTGTAATTAGTAAGGGATTGCTTGAGGTGGTATGTGAGTGGGAAGGGAAGGTCGAGAACCATGGCTCTAGACCCAATTGTTACTGAAATATTTTGCTTGAGAAAAATTGTCATTGGCCCATTTCCTTTGGAGTTATGAAACCGTGCACGTAACGAGTCAATTAGGTACCTATGGCGTAGGGATTACTTAAAGTGGTATGTGAGTGGAAAGAAAAAGGTTGAGAACCACTGTCTTAGACCCTCCTGCCATTTTGGTAGCCATCATCATGTCTCTCCATGCTCAACATGAGCTATTCTTCTAAAAGAGGCTACTGAGTGACTGCTCCCACAGTGACATCCAAGACCAATGGCAATAATATTACAGCACTCGTGACCTGGTTTGAATCTGGCACTGTATGTAAGGAGTTTATACATTTTCCCTGTGTTTCCTCCCATCCTTCAAAAATTGTATGGGGTTTGTAGGCTAATTAGTGCATTTGGGGGACACTGGGTTGTGGGCGGGAAGGGCCTGTATCCGTACTGTAGTCTTAAAAAAAACTGCAGTGCCATCCCTTCACTCTTGCTTCAGAAAAGAATGATAGCACTGAAAAATTCAGACAGGGAGAGCTGGATACAGGATTATGATGAGTTCAAAGGAAGTAATGAAAACAGGATCCTGGACGGTTTAAGGGCAGCTCAGAAAAATATGACCTGGTGAACCAAATGCAGAAGCATTGGAATTTCCAAATAATTGGATAGTGGACTTCAAAGTTTTACCCAGATTTAGTACTGAAACCATAGAAAAAACCTTTTCTGATTTCCATGATCTAAACAGCTAAGCAAATGATTTGGCACAATGTAATAAACTTCTATTACTTACCAGGAAAAGTGTTTTGGTACAACGCGGAGAAAGTCTGGTTCCAATCCACTTAATTGCTACCAATGTAATGAATTGTACATATTTTTGTTTGGATTATGGTTTAATTTCAGTGCAAAAATAAATAAATGCAATGTTAGTGACTTTGATTAATTTAAAAACAATTAACAATACAGCAGGGTTGAAGACTCAGGCCTTTAAAACCTGCGCCACCCAATTAACTTAACAATCGTGGGGGAGTGTACAGACTCCTTGCAGGCAGGTCTGGACTCGAACCTGAGTCGTTGGTGCTATAATAGCATTTCAATACCATGCAACCCAATTACAGGAATTGAATTTCATATCCTGGATCTATCCCAAATAGAGCATTTGTGTTTGAAAACTGCATCCCATGCCCTCGTATTTCTGTAATATATGGAATGTGGAGTACAAAAGATAAAGCCATTCAGTCCAGCTGGGACCACACTGGGAGCATCCTGGTATCTCCCCTCCTGTCAGTGTTTCTGCTCCATATCAGCCCTCAACCACCTTACCCTGCAGGAATACTCTTCAATTTCTTTCTCCCCACTGTGTTCTAGACAGCTGCACTGTTCGTGTCAAGGTAAGAAACAGGAGCAGGAGTCAGACATCTGTCCCAATGTGCCTGCTCCGCTATTTGACAAGATCATGGCTGATCTGACCTTAGACTCAGCTCCACTTACTCGCCTGTTTCCCACAACCCTCAATTCCCCAATCTGCAAAACATTTACCCATACTTGTCTTAAATACTTTCTAGAAGGCAACCTCCACTGCTTAATTGGGCAGAGAATTCCACAGAATCACCACTCTGGGAGAAGTCATCAATCTCTGCCTTAAATACATCCAATGACCTGGCCTCCACAATCACCTGTGACAATAAATTCCACAGATTTACTGCTCTCTGGCTGAAGAAATTCATATGCACCTCTGTTCTAAATTTATGCCCTCTTATCCTAGATTCTCTCAACATGGGGAACAACCTTTCAGTCCTTTAAAATTTCCATAATGTTTCAATGAGATCCTCTCTCATTCTTCTAAATTCCAAGGAGTACAGGCCAAGAGCTGTCAAACACTCCTCATATGATAACCCTTTCATCCTGGAATCATCAATGTGAACTTCCTCTGAATCCTCTCCAATGTCAGCATATCCCTTCTTACATGAGGAGCCCAAAACTGTTCAGAATACTCAAAAGTAAGGACTCACTAGTGCCGTATAAAGCCTCAACATCACATCACTGCTCTTATATTCGATTCCTCTTAAAATGAATGCCAGCAATGCATTCACCTCCTTCACCACCGACTCAAAATGCAAGTTTACCTTCAGGCTATCCTGTACGAGGACTTCCAAGTCTCTTTGCATCTGGGTATTTTCAATTTTCTCCCCATTTAAAAAATAGTCGCCCATTTTTTTTTCTGCCAAGTGCATAACCTCACACTTTCTGATATTCTATGTCATTTGCCAATTCTCTGTCCATTCTTCCTAATTTATCCAAGTCCTTCTGCAGCCTCCCAGTTTCCTCAACACAACCCGCTCCTCCACCTACCTTCATATCATCTGCAAACTTAGCCACAAAGATAATCATTCCATAATCAAAATCATAAAAAGCTGTCCAACACTGACCCCTGTGGAACCCCACTAGCAACTAGGAGCCAACTAGAATATGATCACTGTATTACAACACTCGGCTTCATGCCAATCAGCAAATGCTCTACACTCACTAATATGTTTCCTGCTATGTCATTGGTACTTAGCTTGTTAAACAGCCTCATATGCCTTCTGAAAATCCAAATAGACAACATCCATAGCATCTCCCTTATTCAGCCTGTTTGTCACTTTTCAAGGAATTCCAATAGATTTGTCAAGCAAGATTTCCCCTTAAAGAAAGCATGCTGGCTTTGGCCTATCTTGTCATGTGCCTCCAAATACATTTCCCCGTATCTGAATTTCTGAATACTGAAGAGATCCAAAAACTGAACATTTTTTTTAGCATCAACAAGATGTCACAAGCTGGAAAACTTTTATCACCCAACTTGCCTATGTGGGGCTCTGATGCTCTGTTGACACCACTTCAGTAACAACAGAGCTCAGAACCAGCCGGGAAGACAGACACTGAATGGCTGGATGTTGACTCAGAGAAGCAGGCTGGCATCTCGAGCCATCAGTGAGAGACCGGAGGAAGTCGGTGTGTCTGGCAGTGCATGGGGAGAAACTAGGTGCAAGGATCAGCTCAATTCAAAGGGCATGAATGCTGATTGTCCTTGTTTCAGGAGCAGGGATCTTGTGCTCCTGGGCAAGAGCAGAGATCTCAGGCAGGAGCGGAGACCATAGTCGGGACTGGCAGCGGTGGGGAGGTGTCGGGGATCGGCGACAGCGGCGGAGAGGTGTCGGGGATTGGTGGTGGCTGATGCTACTGTGCAGTTTATGGATTTTTTTCAATTTTGTTCTGATAACCGAAAAAACGTAAAAACCAAACAATATCTGGTCCCAAGCGTATCGGATATGGGGAAATGTACTATACTCCGTAACCTCATCCTTGACAATTGACACCAACATCTTCCCAACTACTGACGCCAGGCTAACCAGTCTATAATTTCCTTCTTCTACCTCCCTCCCCTCTTGATAGTCAGGTGACATTTGAAATTTTCCAGTCCTCTGGAACCATGCCAGAATCTATTGATTCCTGCAAGATCATTACCAATGCCTCCACAGTCTCCAGCATGACTTCTTTCAGAACCCAAGAGTGCAATCCATCTAGTCCAGGAGATTTATCGACCTTTAGTCCATTCAGATTTCTGAGCACCTTCTCCCTTTGAATAGTAACTGCACTCATTTCCCTGATACTGTTTGACATCTGGCACACTGCTAATGTCTCCTGCAGTGAAGACTCATACAAAATACTCATTCAGTTTCTCTGTCATCTTTTTGTCTCCCATTAGGTTTTCTCCGGCGTCATTTTCCAGTGGTTCTATATCTACTCTCCCCTCTCTTTTAAGAACTTGAAGAAACTTTTGTATCCTCTTTGATATTATTTGCTCGCCTACTTTCATACTTCACCTTCAAGTTTTTAAAAAATTCCCAATCCTCTATCTTCCCATTAATTTTTGATTCCTTGTATGCCCTTTTTAAAAAAAAAAGTTGGCTTTGACTTCCCTTGTCAGTTACAGTTGTGACATTTTTCCATTTGAATACCAGTATTTCCTCTTTTTTGGTATGTATTTATCCTGCACCTTCCAGCAGAAACCTAATAGCCTGAATACGTATGAGATTGCCTGATCTTGGAAGCTAAGCAGGCTCAGTCCTGGTCAGTAGACAATAACAGACAATAGACAGTAGGTGCTAGAGTAGGCCAATTGGACCGTCGAGCCAGCACCGCCATTTTTCAGATCATGGCTGATTATTCACTATTAGTATCGATTCCCAGCCTTATCCCCATAACCTTTAACTTCCCTGCCCACAAGAGCCTTATCTAATTCCCTTTTTAACATATCCAGCAAATCTGCCCCTACCACTCTCTACAGCAAAGCATTCCACAGATCCACACTTCTCTGGGTTAAAAAATTTCTCCTCATCTCTGTCCTAAAGGGCCTTCCCTGTATTCTTCAACTATACCCTCTAGTCCTAGTCTCTCCCAACATTGGGAACATATAATCCGAATTCACCCTGTCTAGCCCCTTGATAATCTTATATACATCAATCATGTCTCCCCTCATCCTCCATTGCATACAAGCCCAGTCTCTCTAACCTTTCAGCGCATGTCAATCCTGCCATCCTGGGAACTAACCTTGTAAATCTGCACTGCACTCCCTCTATATACTTGGAGGGGAGAACTCCTCAGAACACCAGATGCTTGTAGGTTTCTGTGAGGGGCGCTGGACAAAGTGGCGACTCTCTGTCTGTCTTACTTTAGACAAAAGTCAAAGAATTTCCTGTATGTTGATTCTAAATGTAGTATTAAGTGACAATAATGGAACCTTTACCCCATTTCTTTCAGAAACTCCATCCATTACTGCTCTGCCATCTTCCTCACCAGTGCCCACTTCCAATCTACTTTGGCCAGTTCTTCTTTCAAGTTAATCCTCAACTCCATTGAAATACTGATACATCTGACTTCAGTTTCTCCTTGTTAAATCTCAAATTGAACTCACTCATACTGTGAGCACTGCCCCTAATGGTACCTTTTCTCCAAACTCTCTAATCATCTCTGGTATATTACACAACACCACATCTGGTGCAGCTAATCTTCTCCATGGATTGTTACCTTGTTGTGGTGTTGAAGCTTGTGTGGTCCTGTGATCCCAAGAGTGATGCCATCTGGAGCTAGGCTCCTGTTCGGGTCACCCGTGGCAGTAAGGTCGAAGGTGAGGTCCCTGACAAGGAACAATCCAACTAAGTCCTCAACAGTGGAACAGGGGGACAAAGTTACTCTGAACTCAACAGCTGTGAAGGTGGATGAAGGCTACAACAAATCCATCAGCTCCAATCATCATGGTTTCCATGCCATTGGAATTAGTTGGTTGATTTGTGAAGTAACATCTGCAACATCAAGTACACATTAAACAAATACACACACAGACATCTTCACTCGTAGATCAACGGAATGAAGGCCATCATCCTCAACTACAAGGGATAGTTACCATGATGACGGATCTCCTAGAGGGCTCATCAAGAAACTGCTCTCAAAAGCCATCTCACAGGCTTTCCACAAATTCTCTCTCTTGAGATCCAGTTCCAACCAGGTTTTCCCAATCTACTTGCATGTTAAAATCTCTCATGACTAACATAACATTGCTCTTCTAAACACTCAATTTGCACTGTCTGCAATTTTGCCCTACCTGCCTGACCTTCCACAAACTCCCTACCAGCTGTCCCTACTTATCAGTCGCCTCTTCACTTTTATTCCCACCCCCCTGCGAATTTAGTTTAACGCAAACCCCCGCCCTATAAGAGCATTAGCAAACTTCCCTGCCAAGATATAATTTGTTGTCCACATCCAGGTTACTGTTTGGAGGTCTGAAGATAACTGCCAATGGTGTTTTATTAATACTGGCAACCCACAAAGATTCTATATTTTCAGATCCTACGTCACCTCTTTCTCATGATTTTAATGTTGTTCCCTACCAACAGAGCCACACCACCCCCTCAGCGTATCCACCTATCCTTTCAATACACTGTGTATCTTTGGACATTCAACTCCCAATGACATCCACGACTCCATGATGGCCACAAAATCATAGCTGACAATCATGTCACCTCTAGTGATTTATTGTTGTTCCTTACCAACAGACCACACCGCCCCACCTGCTTACCTGCACATCCTTTCCATACACTGTGTATCCTTGGATATTCAGGTCCCAAAGACATCCATCTTTAGCCACAACATCATTCCTTCCAATCTGTCACTGAACTACAAGGTCATCCACTTTATTTCTTATGCTGAGCATTTAAATACAAACCCTTTAGCACTTTATCTGCTACTTTTGACTCAGTGTCCCTGTTGCATTGCACTGTCTGCAATTTTGCCCTACCTGCCTGTCCTTCCACAAACTCCCTACCAGCTGTCCCTACTTATCAGTTGCCTCTTTACTTTTATTCCCACCCCCCCTGCGAATTTAGTTTAATGCATACTCCCGCCCTATAAGAGCATTAGCAAACTTCCCTGCCAAGATATATGTTCTCCTCCAGTTCAGGTGCAACCCGTCCCACTTGTACAGGTCACTCTTCCCCAGAAAAGGTTCCAATGATCCAAGATCTTGAATCCCTGCTCAATCTCCTCAGCTACTCATGTACTATCTTGCTGTTCTGACCTTCCCAAGCTTGTGGCACCAGGAGTAATCCAGAGATGACCACCTTGGAGATCTTGCTTTTCAGCCTCTTTCCTAACTTACTTTGCAGGACCTCTAGCCCATTCATTTGTACCAATATGTGCCACATTCTCTAGCTATTCACCCTGCCCCTTAAGAATAAATATTCTGCACCTGCTCAGAGACATCCTGCACCCAGGAGGTAACACTATTTTGGAGTATCTTTTGTGGCCGCTGAATCTCCTATCTGTTCCCCTGACAATGACTCCCCTATGACTAATGCCTTCCCAATTCTCTTCTGAGACTCAGAGCCGACCATGGAGCTATTGGTCTGCCTGCTGCCTGGCCCAGATAGGTCCATCATCCCCAACCCCCCCACCCAGCAGTATACGTGTTACTGAGGGGAATGACCACAGGGGTACCCTGTACTCTTGTCTGTTCCCTTTTTCCTCCCTCCTGTCACCTAGCTACCTTCCTCCTCTCTCCTAGTTTGATTGCATCCCTGCAACTTCTGTCTATCACTCATTCAGCCCCTTGAATGATCTGGAGTTCATCCAGCTCCAATTCCCTAACACTGTCTGTAATTAGCTGCAGCTGGATGCACTTCTCGCAGATGAAGTCATCAGGGATCTAATGGCTTCCCTGACAATCCACATTCTGCAAGAGAAGCATTCCCCTGCCTTGGCTGCCATTCCCACTGTCTATTAAAAAGACAAGAGATAGAAAAACCTTGCCTCAACTCTTACACCTCCACCGAAGCCTCTGCTTACCGAAGCCTCTCGAGCCAAAGCCTCAAAATCCCACTCCTACTTCAAGCAATTCACACAATGGCCACTCCACAATGGATGCTCCACTTGACTGTATCTTCCTTTTATTGGCTTCAGCTATTCACAGTAACCCAACGAAATTCAAATGATCGCTTACTTTCCCCATTGCTTTTTTAACTGTTTCTCTTCTCATTCACACTCCCGCTCTTACAGTCCCCAAAGAGATTTAAACAAGCACCTACTTCTACCTCTCCCACTGTTTTTTAACCTCTCCTCTTCTTGCAGTCAAGAGAGTAAATGCAAGCACTGAGGTAAGGTAAGACAAGTTAACTAGTGGACATGGTTGGAGGGTGAAATATTTAAAGAAAACATTTGGAGCAACTTCTTCACATAGAGAGTGGTGAGAGAGTTGAATGAGCTGTTAGCTGAAGTGGTCAATGCAGGCTCAATTTTGACATTTAAGAAAAATTTGACTAAGTTCATAAATGGGAGGGTTATGGAGGGCTACAATCTGGGTGCAGGCCATAGGGACTGGGCAGAATAATCCTGCACAGATTAGACAGGCCAAAAGCCTGTTTTTGTGCTGTAGAGTTCCATAATATGAACCCATGGCTGGAAGAACTGTACACTGAATGAACGTGATTTCTTGTAATCACTGAATAAATCACTCTTGTTAATGTAAAAAAAACACACTGTGCTATTCATGTGGCCAACATTCCTATTATGTTTTATTTTGCACTGAAATGAAATCACATCGTGAAAAAAGTGGTGCAAAATGATCAATTACTTGATAACTTTGTGAATTGAAACCTAAACTTTTTCCCGCACTATTCCGCACTAAATGCAGGAACATCACCTTTCTAAAGTCAAAGGCATTACTTTCTATGGATTCTTTTTTGTTGCAATTTGTTTCATTCATTCCTTTTGTAAAAGACAGACCCACCATTTCTGTCAGAAGTTGTCATTCACCATGCAGGGTTTTGATACCAGTTGGTCAGACCCTCCAGGGCTATGGAATGATGGGACAACCATGGGGTTGCACAGACCTTCATGAACAGAGCGGACAACGTCTGCGAGATTAGCTAAGACAGCCCAATGTGTGCTGTAGGTACAGAGATGGGCAACTTTGGTCTCAAGTTAATTCTCTCCCTTTGTGTTTAAAAATACCAATGAAATGAACCACACTCCATTACTTAGCTGCTATTTCTATTATTCTTTTAAAGTATTAATTTGACAATTTTTCAAGCACATGGCCATCATTTTGCTAATGAAGACTGATTTTTCACTTCAACAAAGAAGTCTGTTTTCTTCTGAGTCGTTTATATATCAGACATGATATGGTTGACAAATCTGAGGTACAGTTTGCTCCACACCCTTGCCATTAACAGCATATTGCATACACAAAGAAGCAACATGTGTTTGTGACTGCACGCAACACATTTGGATTTGTTCTTACAGAGATATTCCCTTCATTCTACCTGTCTCTCCCCCACTTTCTGTTCTACTGTAAACCTGTCTTCTCTCTTTCCCAGTTCTGACAAAAAGATTCCAGACCTTAAACATGAACCATTTCTCTTCCACAGATGCTGCCTGACCAGTTGAGTGTTTGCAGCTATTTTCTGACTTGGTACACCACAGACCTGACACCCAACAATACACATCAGCAGTCAACAACAGTCACAAAATAACATTAGCATAGCAGTGGAACACAGATCGAAAGAAGCTGTGGTCAAATAGCATGGTGCTATCTCCAATGCAAACCAGTAAATAGAGTCAGAGTTTTACATCATGGAAACAGTCATTTCGGCTTAATGTTCATGCTGACCAAGGCATCTACCTGAGCTTTGTCTATGTTTAGCCCGCATCCCTCAAAACTTTTTCTATCTGTGTACCTGTCTAATTGTCCTTTGAACATAACAATATCCATGCCCATGACTTCTTCTGACTGCTTGTCTCTTATACCCACCCTCCAGTGTGTGAAGAAAGAGCCCCTCAGGTCCCTTTTAACTCTTTCCCCTCTCAGATTAAATAATGCTCCCTAGTTTTAAATTCTCCAACCAGAGAAATAGACTGTGCCTAATCTCTATTAGGTTCCTCTCAACCTCATATGCTCCAAGGAGAAAAGTCCTAACCTGTCCATATAATTCAAGCTGACTGGTCCCAGTCAATTCTTGTGAATCTTTTCAGCATCTTTAATCACCTCTTTTCATTATTGAAATTAATGATTCTATTCATGGATAAACAAGGAAGACATCTTGGCATTTGATACATTGCAGAAGAGCCTGATGCTGAGAACAAGAGATCTAATTACAGATCTAATTTAAGGTAAACACAGCAGGGATTTACAAAGTTGGGAAGTTAGGAAAACAAGCAGTGAGGTCATGGACCTATGCAGATTAGAGGAGGTGCTTGTTTCCTTAAACCCCCAGGGTCAGACAAGATATTCTCACAGTCCTTGAGGGAGGCTAGTGTAGAAATTGCAAGAGCTCTGGCAGGAATATTTAAAATGTCCTGAGCCACAGGTGCTTTGTTGGATGATTGGAGAGTAGCTCATGTTTTCCATCGTTTAAAAAAGGCTCCAAAAGTAACCCTGGAAATTATAGGCTGGCGAGTCTGTTGTCAGTAGTTGGCAAGTTATTGGAAGGTGCTCTAGGAGATCGGATATATAAGTATTTGTATAGCCAGGGACTGATTAGGGATCATCAATATGCCTTGGTGTGTGGTAGGTTGTGTTTAATCAATTTGTCGAGTTTTTCAAGGAGGTTACCAGGAAGGTTGATGAAGGAAAACTGTGAATGATGTCTATATGGACTTTAGTAGGCCTTTTACAACGTTTAACAATGATACGAGTCTCCAATTCCTGATATCCTCCTCCTCCCCTCTTCTCTTTGAAGATAAGGGTGATCATGCCCTTCCTCATGGAGTCAGACATGCTACCTGCCAGGAGCATGGCACTGAGCATTTGCAGCAGGTCCGAATCTACCCAGTCCCACAAAAAAAAATCAAGTACATTGGTCTTCTGTCCTTTATTATTTAATTGCAAAGGTCACCATTACTGAGAGATGCACTTTTTATGTTACATGGTGTGACATCACTCACAGCTGATCTCAACAATTCTGCCAACGAAATTTGATATCAAGTACGTTAAATCCTTTAATCTCAATTAATACTGTCCTTCATTTCTAAATTTTACATATGTTAATCCATTCTAATTGAACCTTCATTTATTAAATGCTTATGAATTCCTGATTTATTCAATCTTAAACAGTTCAGTGATTAGCTAATATACTTTAGCAGTAACCTAATTAACAAACATTTCTTAATGAATGCCATTAATTAAGAGGCTGATGTGGTGACAGATTTCTTCACCATTAGGTCTTGACCCAATACAAATAAAATTTCCATCTCCTTCCACAGTTTTCAATCCCTGCTCCCATGCAATACTGACTCTCTCTTCAACAATTTGATCAAGCTACTTGGTTCTTTGTATCTAATCCAGTTCAGTGAATGGTTAGATCATTCTGGGATCATTGCATACAGAGTGGGCTGCTGTAATATTAAAATGGATATCCACCCACCAGAGATAATTTGGGGAGGGGGGGGGGGTTGTTGGTGTTGAGGGGGAGGAGGGCACAGTAGGAAAAATGGTTTGCAAGGTTGAGGTTAAAAAGTGTGAGGTTAGATTTCTAATGCAGACTGTCTCTTGTGGACAGAAAGCTGAGATAACTTCATGAAATTCAATTAAAACCATGAACAGTTTACATACAGAAGATAATGGCAGATGGTCATGTAGAAATCAAAGGAAAATAGTATAGAGACTATGAAGCTTGCTATCATGAGGTGTCTATGAAATAATGTACTGATGCATTTGAGGGGAAAACTAGATAAGCAAATAAGCGAGATGCCTTTAGTTTAGGTTGGAAGCATTGGAGGAAGCTTAAGTGATAAGCAGCACCATGCCTATACAGTATTACGTGGTACATAATCCCATAAATCAGAAAGCTATTCCACTAACAAGACATCACAAGTGACCAGGGCCAACATCTAATGCCCACAATGGGATTGCACTACAGTGAAGACCAGACAGTTTGGTCATTGGATTTTACTTCCATCACCAAGTCCAACTCTTGGAGCAACTCTACTTCCTCATTGGAGATCAGCTAATACACGAGGAACAAGTGTTTGAAACTGGCAAGTGTATTCAGCCAATTGCCCATTTTGGGACATTTGGGGGAGGTGTCACTCTCCTTATCTTTCAATTCACTAACTAGGAACATGGCAGTTTCATTAGAAAGAATACACCTGTAAAATTGAGCAAACCTACCAACATAAGGTAATGATATTTATGAAGCAGATGGAAAAAAAATCAGAATGCATCATATTTACATAATGCAAATCAGGGTTTACTAGAGTTGAGGGTCATTTTAACTCTGGAAGAAGGCACAGGTACTTGAAGTATATACAGCACAGTAACAGGTCCGCAAGACAGTGCACCCAAATACAGTAAAACTGGTATCCAGAATTCAAGCCACTGGGGGAAAAAAATCAAGGAAAATAAATTTAAAAATTAAAATAATAGGTTAAAAAAATGCAAGTTTAAAATTATAGAAGTAAATGATCTGAGAAGCAACACATAAACCTTTGGTGAAGATGGGAGCAAATATCCAGCCAGTGGAGGCCTTGGTCGGGCTTTGCTCGTAGCAGCTGTTTGAATAAAGTTGTGTGAAACAGCAATGGCGTCGCCCAGGATGAAGAGCTGGTTGATGCTACTCGCCGTTGGGGTGACTCTCTTAAAATGTCTCCTTATCCCTGCTTAGTAAGAGTCACCCTGAACGGAAGTCTTGTCTGTCAACTTAGTGGGGGGGGGGGGGGGGAAGAGTTAATTATCTATAATGTTATTGTTCATCTTTTGAGAAGCTCTGTGGAGGGGGAGGAACCTGCAGATACAGTGACGGTTAAATATTTTCAAAGAATGCAACTGAAAATAAAGTAAAATATTTTAAGGTTGACATATTTATACAAGTGAAGCTTGTTCAGTGTAAATACAGTATAGTATTTTTGTCTTTTCAGCTGTTTATTCTTAATACAGGTGTAATATAAGAGTAAGTCTCAAGCAACTATAAAATAGATTTATCCGATATCTACCAATCCCCACAGATGCTGTTTTACTCTACCCCAAATAACCTTCAACCCCTGTACATTTTTGGAGGGTGGGAGGAAACCAGAGCACCCAAAGGAAACACACGCAGGCATGGAGAGAACGTACCAACTCCTTACAGACAGTGTTGGATTCTAACCCAGGTCAGGGGTGCTGTAACAACTTTGTGCTAACCATGCTGTCCATTATTCAGACCATTCTGATGGCACTGAACTCCTCATTATTTCCTTGATTCATCAAGTATCCATAAGCACAACCCTATCACCAATGACCGTGAATTAGCAGACATCTTGATTGGATTCTGCTCCCCACTCCAGACAAGGTGGTACTCAGAAAAACTGCAACACCAATACTATTGTCTTCGTTTGACATAAAGTAACTCAAACCTGCCACTATGCTGGGCTTAATCTGCAGATAGAGAAACGGAATTAATGACCTTTCATCAATAACAGGCCCCAATGAAAGGTCATTAACCTGGAACTTTAGCTCTATTTGTCTCTGTCAGCTGCAGGGCTTCCTGAATACTTCAAGCATTTTCAATTTTTAATTTCAGACTTGCAGCATACATAGTATTTGTTTCTTTATCATCCAAGCCTTGGGATTTCAAGGAGAGTGGAGGAAAGTTGATGGGGATGTTTGAGGTATGTTTTTTATTAATTATATGAAAAAAGTGATAGATGCTTGGAATACTTTACTGGGATGGTGGTGAAGGCTGGTACAATATGAACATTTGAATGAATTTGAATGAATGTGGATGCCAGAAAAATAGAGGGTTATGTGTGTGTGGTTTGGAAGGGCTACAATGTTGTGGAGTCAGTTTATGTAGGTCAACTTAATATCATGGGTTGATGAGCCTGTTCTGTGCTCCCGTGTTCTATGCTCAATGAGGCGCTATGGTGCATTGATGTCATCAGGCAATCTTACCTGGTATGTGACAGATCCTTACTGATAGTTTTCAAGTCCTTTTCTTTGTGCTTGTCTTTCAAAGGCTTACGATTTGCCGTAGTCATCTGCAGAATTAGAACAACAATTTTAAATCTATTGCCTTGACAGCAAGTTGTAATTAGTACAAAGCACAGAAATATTAAGAATGAACCGTGAATCAGTGGAGGAGGAGTTGGGATCCTCAGAACTCCAGCACAAATGAGGGTAAAAGTGTAGAAAACAACTGATAAAATAGAATCAAAATGCGGGGGAACAAAAGTGCCTGACAGAAGAATTTGCTTCAGAAGGATGCATTTCTTACTCTAAAGTGAGGGCCCAAAGCCAGGGTTACACCAGTTGATGGAAGTCGGACTTGGGCACAACAATTGATGAATGGTGGTGGGAAGACCAATAGCATGACAGGAATTTTCAACGCTGGTGCAGAATAATTTCCTGCATCAGTTATACCTCATACCGCAAAAAATTACATAAATCAAAGCCAGAAATTTTGGAATTATGCTTTAGATGGTGTAGAGGTTGGAACCTTTGTCCACTCCACCTGGCTATGTCCAAAGGTGAAATCCTTCTTGGGGGGGACGGTGGGGGGGGGGGGGGGGTACCTGGGGTCATTCTGGGAAAAAAAATTACGAAAGTGGATTTTCCACAGGATCCGGAATTATACCTACTGGGAGATATTGGGGAAATACAGTTTAGACTGTCTAAACGCCAAATTCAGTTTGTGAAGATCACCTTGTCGGTAGCCAGGAGGTGTAGGGTGGTTGTGTGGAAGTCTGACTCTCAGCTTAGTATTACATGATGAAATGCTGAAATGCAAGGTTGCATTCTCCTGGAGAAAATTATCTACAACTTCAGGAAGAAGTATGGCACATTCGCTGAAGTATGGCAGCCGTGTCTGAAGCACATAGCCATGCCCTCCTCCCCTCCCTTTTAAGCGTTGAGCTTTGAGTAACGAGTGGGTAAAAACCTGTCCCATTAGGTATATAAGGAGAGTGAACTGGAGGGCGTGGCACAGACAATTTTTATTCTCATTTTCATTGTTTATCCCCTATCTTCTATTGTTCATTTAATATTTGGGGTCCAATAGCATGTTGTTTTTCTTATGTAATTGTGTATCTGCACAAGTTATGGGAGAAGGGAGGGGAGAGGGGAAAATGCTGGACTCTATGAATTATATTCTGCAGAAGGAAAATCTACTTTATTGTGTGCTTGGATTTGCGTGAGTCTTGAAAAATAAAATAATTAAAAAAATATTAGGAATGAACTTTACCTTCAAGATATTTTTTTAAAAACTTTATTTAAAGATTTTATCACAGGAATAAAAAGAAAAATTACATTTAAAGAAAAAATATAAAATAAAATAATATAATTACAATACAACATTAATAACCTAACTTAATTCAACCTAACCCCCCCTACATATACAAGAACTAAAAAAAATCTATATATTAAAAAAACCCACCCTTCCCCTCCCCCAAAATAAAGAGTGAAGAATTAGTAAAATTAATAATATTATATATTAAAAAAAAACACACAAAGAAAAAGAAAAATATGACAAATAAAAATAATTTAAAAAAAAGATTTATCAGATCTAAAATATCACATCTAGGAACATACTTAAATCAAACTTAATTGTATATACTTAACAAATGGAGTCCACTTCAACTTATAAAAAGACATCTTATCTTGAATTGAAAAAGATATCCTTTCCATAATTAAACAAGACTTCATCTCTAAATACTACCTATCCAAAGTTTCTATCTTTCCAAGTAGACGCTATACATCCTTCAAGATATTTTTCACCAAATATCAAAATATAGCTGGCAACTCATTTAATTATCTGCAGTTTGCAGGACATTGGGGATTCAGAATGGCTGTCACATTGGTCTTTGGGAGAGTCATTGTGTCAAATAATACGAGCCAATGTCAATTAAGGTACAAATCTTGTGAGGAGATACATTATTTTAATATTTACATCAGCAGTGAGTTTATAGAGCCAAAAGTTTTCATTTTCTCTGTGATAATCAAACAACCAATGTTTTTTTAAATCTCCCAAACTGGACACCAAGCAAATACTGCAGCTCAAACACTTATACCAAAATATCTTGGTGTAAAGTGATGACATAACAGTTAAATTACCTCAATTATCAATCTAGAGACCCAAGTTCAGACCCCACTGTGGCACCCATGGAATTTAAATTCAGTTGGTAACTGTATCTAACCCCAAAGCAAAAGTATCTAAAATGAGAGCACTTAGAGTTAGGGTGAAGGGCAAGTCTTTTAAAGGAAATTTATTTTCATGCAGAGGGTGGTTGAAATCTGGAAGGCACTGCCTGGGGTGGTGAAGACAGGCATTTTCATGATTATATTCAAGAAATATCTGGTCGAGCCATTGACCAAGACCAAGTGGTGGAAGATGGGATTTACACAGACAGGTACTTTATGGTCAGGATGGACATGGTGGGCTGATCTATTCTGTGCGACTCTGACTCCATGACTTCAACTTGGAAAGGTTCACTTGAATGACTAACAATGAATATGTAATGTTTATCATCAGGCACATGATAAAAACCCATTGGGGACAAAAATCTGCCTTCCTCACCCATCTAATCGAGATGTGACTCCAGATCAACCCTTTTTATTGACTCTTCAATACTCTCAGTAAGCCACTTTGTTATGCCACATTACATTGAAACAGAAGAAAAATGGTAAGTGAAACAAAGTTTAGGGGAGAGGTCATGCATTGCCAGGGGTGGAAGCTGAACATTTAAAAAACCTTTAGATAGGCATACGGATGCAAGAGAAATGGAGGGTTATAGGTGTGAGGTAGGGAAGGACTAGATTGTTCTGGAACAGGTTTAGACAGACCAGCACAACATGAAGGGCCTTTTCTGTGTTTTAATGTTCTATGCTCGAAAACCTGATAGACCACCTCGTGTCAATCCAGGCACTGAATTTGCACATGGCAGTTTCTCCCACCCAGTGGACTTTGCAAGGTAACCAAGGGCCTGGACAATACGAAACACACAGCCCCACCAGCAGAAGGTTCTTCTCTCAAGTCTGACTTAGAAATATATCACCAGAGAGGGAATCCTGGAATTCCAACAGGATCAATGAAGGAATGCAACACTTCAACACCATCTTCTCAAGTTGATTTATGGATGGGCAAGAAACGCTAGCTTTTGTTTGTAATGCTGAAACTAAATAAAAAGTCTTTGAAGAATATTGTTTCATCACTTTGTTATATAGATATTCTAACATGTATCAATGCAGGAGAAAGATGAGGCCAATGCTTTTCTTAAGAATGAATCTTAGTGACAGTACTAAAGTACTCCAGTTAAATGGACTTTAATTAAATTCTTCAGTTCTTCCATTTCTTTTCTCCAACCTTGTTTTCATTCAGCACAATAACATTGGCAATACTGAACTTTGTCAGAACAGAATGCAGTGTCAGCATTAATTTTAACCTGGTTACCGAATCAGATTGAGATTTCCGATTTATTGTCAGAGAACATACATGACATTACATACTGAAATTCTTTTTCCTATGGCACAACATCATGGGTCAGTCATTTTAATCAAGGGTCATTTAGAAACAGCAAATCTGTGAAATCATTGAATTGACCAACTTCCCAAGCCAGGAACAAACAAACCAAATACAACACCACTGTTGTCTTTCCATCTGAGATAAGGCAATATGAAACTGGAAAATTCCAATGTACATTCGATTGATATTGAAGGAGAGACAAGGGAAGAGAATAGCAAGCAGACTGGCTGCATCACTGTCTGGTATGGGGATACAAACATCCCTGAGTAGAAAGCCCTCCAAAAGGTAGTGGACACAGCCCAGGCCACCACAGGCAAAATCCTCACCAACATCGAGAACATCTACAGGGGACACTGCTGTCAGAGAGCAGCAGCAATCGTCAAAGATCCACATCACCCAGCACATGTTCCGTTCTCGCTGTTGCCATCAGGAAAGAGATAGAGGTGCCACAAGACTCGCACGCTACCCCTCCACCATCAGACTCCTCAACAACTAACCCAATTAGGGACTCATTTAAGGACTCTTACTTGCACACTTCATTTTTTTTTCTCTCTGTATTGCAGTCAGTTGGTTTCCATTTATTCATTTGTTTACACGAGTGCATTTTATTTGCACGACCCATAAGTAGTAATTCTACCTTGCCGGAAGGAAAAGGAATCGCAGTATGTGATGTCATGTATGTACTCTGACAATAAATTTGGAATATAGACCCGAGTCCGTAACCAGGGGTTATCTGGTTAAAACTTCCCATATTTAATGCTGGCACTGCATTCTATTCTGACAAAGTGCAGTATTGCCAATGTTATTGTCCCCAAAGTGACATACTGAACAAAATCCCTTATCTCTGCCTATTGTCGTTAAAGATCTGAGAGCAACTACTTCCTCTGATACCTCAGCAAGATCCAAAGAAACAATTTATCTAATTGACGTTTCGTGATTATTTAACAGCTTTTGTGATATTTGCCATACAAGGGTGTTGCTACGCTTCCAAAAGGTTGGAAAATGAGAATATACAAGTTTTCTAATGTTGGAATGAATGGAAAAAAATAGCAACTCGCTGATAGTTTGTTTGCTGTCAACAGCAAAACCTGAGCACATTCTCATCCTGATTACCCTTTGCAGATAAATTACTGTAACACAGTTATTATGGCTTTTTTGCCGCATTAAATAAAGGAAAGAGGATGAAGGTTAATTTTACATGGAAGTCCAGCCCTAAATAATATGCAGGCAAAACAGG
Source organism: Narcine bancroftii (assembly GCF_036971445.1). NCBI lineage: Eukaryota > Metazoa > Chordata > Chondrichthyes > Torpediniformes > Narcinidae > Narcine > Narcine bancroftii. Next base: position 175,070,841 of record NC_091472.1, read on the forward strand.
TTTTACGGACAATTCCTGTTCCTATCTCTTACCTCAACGTCACATCTAATTATGTGCTTCAAGGGTTCTCTGTGGAATTCCAACAAGCTGCCATCACAACCTAACCCTTCAGGCATGCGTCAGACATGCATGGAAAACATTCAAGAACTCCAAGCCATTTGCCAAAAACCTGCAGAGATTGATTACACACCATCTGACCACAAGGATAGTAGATGTGGCTCAGTCATACCCAGAGGGGTATGCCACCAGCTGCCAGGACTGAGATGCAAGTGCATCTGCCTTTGGTAAGTAACTGTTCCGATCAAACACGAGATAGGTTTTTTAAGGATGTAGATATTTTCCTCCTTCCTACAATTTGTTCAGTGACTTTTCTGACAAAATGAATGATGGCACAACTTTCAAGGAGAATAAATCCAGATAAAAGAAGACGAATTTAACAATAACTCGTGGTCATAGAAATCTAACAGTAACTCTTAGTATATTCAAGCTGTTGTTGGCAACAATTTTGTTCAAAATTCCACAGAGTTTAAACAGAGGAATTTAGACTGGGTTTACACATTTTGATTTTGAGTAAAACTATTACGTTAAGCCTGGACTTTATGGAATCCCCAGGAGGTGACACTAAACAGCCACGCACAGCAGAAGGATGAAGTTATCTTCTAAATGCATTAGTTAAAAGCTGCTGGGAAATGGAAACATAATCAGTTCCCAGTTGGAAATAGAAATAAATTCTTTGAAAAAGTAATTACATGAATGGGTTTAACATCATTCACAGAACTGTATGGTAGTTAGCAATCAACCTCATGCTGAAAAATTAGCCAATGAACCCTGACTAGAAGTTTAATTAAAGGATGCAGATTAAAAGCAACCTCAACCTGCCCTTTCCCAGCCTATTCCAACCGCTTCCATAAAACAAATTATTTGTTTCTACTCTTTTGGCCTGCAAGTTCTTTTGGAGACTGATTTGTACCTAGAAGTGAACATGACTAGTGGCCTGCCCTGGACTACCATTTTGATACCATGACCAAAAATGTGCACCAGTGCCTCTACTTCCTCAGAAACCTGAGGAAATTTGGCATGTCACCCCTCTCATCGGGAAGAAGATTCACAAGAAGGAGCTCACATACCACCAGAATCAAGTAGATTCAAAGGGAGTCCTAGTGCAGGATTCCCCAAAGCTTAACCTTCAGAAAGAGTCAGTAGGAAGAAACCAAATGCAAATTAACATTAATTTTGAGAGGTCGACAACAGTGGTTCTCAACCATTTTCTTTCCACTCACATACCACTTTAAGTATTCCCTATGCCACAGGGGCTCTGTGATTATTGAGGGATTGCTTAAGGTGGGATGTGGGTGGAAAGAAAAAGTTTGAAAACCACTGTTTTAATTGTACCTCATTGACTCGTTATGTGCACAGTTTCATAACTCCAAAGGAAATGGGCCAATGGCAATTTTTCTCAAGCAAAATATTTCAGTAACAATTGGGTCTAGAGCAGTGATTCTCAACCTTCCCCTTCCACTCACATACCACCTTAAGCAATCCCTTACTAATCACAGAGCACTGATGGCATAGGGATTACTTACAGTGGTATGAGAGTGGAAAGAAAATGGTTGAGAACCACTGGCCTGCAATATAAAAGCAAGTATTAATGCTGAGACTTTATAAGGCATTGGTTAGTCCACATTTAGAGCCTCACATCAAAGGATGGGTGTGCTGGCATTTGAGAGGTTTGATCCTGGGAACGCAGAAGTTAGTGTATGAGGAGCATTTGATTGCTCTGGAGTTTCAAAGGATGGGGATAGTGGGGTAAAATTTAATTGAAAGCTACAGAATATTGAACATGGAAAAGTTGTTTCCAGTAGTAGGAGAGTCTCAAACCAGGGGGCACAGCCTCAGAATAAAAGATTTCCCTTTAGAAGAGAGATGAGGAAAATTTTCTTCTGCCAGAATGTGGTGAATTTGTGGATTTTTTTTGCCACAAATGCCTCTGGAGGCAAAGTTAAGAGTAGATTTCAAGCAGGGGTTGATGTTCTCAATTAGCAAGGGTGACAGGTTACGGGGAGAAAGAAAAAGGGTTGAGAGGGAAAATACATCAGCCATGATTCAAATAGTACAGTGGTCTTGATGGATCAAATGGCTTAATTGTGCTTCTTTGCTTTGTGGTCCAAGGATAGTTTCTGACCAGCTATTATTAAACTCCTGAATGGCAGCGTTGACAGAGCTGCTGTAATGGCAGTGCTGCGGCTGGTGCAGACCAGGGAGAATGGGAGAGGAGACATAGTGCTGCTCCTCAGGGTCCTACTGCCTGGTCCTAATGCAGACAGCTCTGTACAGGCTTTAAATGGCCTTTTAAATGAGACAACAGTCTTTCTTTAAAAATTCCACAATCCCAGAGTCTGTGCCCAAAATGACAGCGCCTGAACTGGGCAGCATTCCATTAGGGGTTGCAGACACTGGGGGTGCAGTGGAAAGGTGCAAGGAAAAAGAAGTCAGTGGACCAATGAAGGGCTCAGCGGCTGAAGGACACTGGCTCATGGAAGCCAGGTATTGGAACCAGGATTCGAGAGGGTGCTGAGGAAAAGAAGGTTCCAAAGGATCTTGGACATTGATAGCTTTCTGATTGTATCGGAAGTTTGGATCTGGAGCTCGAGTTGTCAATGGCTTGAACTGGAGTCTGAGCAGCTACAGAGGCTGTGAGAGAGCTGGAGGCAAATCAAAGGACACTCAATGTCTCTGAAGGGACTTTAACTTCTCTTTCTCTTTATTGTTAGGGGTGCCAGGCAATGCTCATGGTGATGCTTTGCCTTAAAGCAGACTAAAGTTAAAGTACATCATGAATATTACATTTTTAATGTATGATTACATGATAAATAAAAGGAACCTTTGTCCTTTTCAGATGAACTTCACAACAGGAAAACTATGTTGGTTTTGCTCTGCACCATCTAATTTCTCTTTGTAATGAACTTCTGTACTGTGTCTTACTTGCTGTCCATTGTGCGAGAAGTCTCTGGTCTGATCGCAAAACAAACTTTATCACTGCACCTTGGAATAGGCAACAATAAACTTGAGTTCAAAATATTATTACAATCATTTTCCGTACAAATCTGTTGCATTGATGAAATAGCCCAAAGAGATCAGGAGATTAAAATATCAGGGGAATTCTCAATATTTTTTTTGAGCAAAATATGCTACATTCTGTTTCTAACATGGTGATTCTAAAAGGTCAAATTTTTGGAACATAATTCTTGTACATCATGCATCTCAACTCCCTTTCTTTAAAAAAAACAATGCACAAGGCAGAATCACAAATGGCAATGAGGAAGCATACAAAAGGGAGATAGACCACCTCGTTGAATTGTGCAATAGCAATGACCTTGCACTCAACATCAGCAAAACCAAGGAGATAATTGTGGACTTTCGGAGGAAGTCAAGGGAACACGACCCAGTCCTCATCGAGGGCTCAGTAGTGGCGAGGGTCAAGATCTTCAAATTCCTGGTGTCCACATCTCAGAGGATCTGTCTTGGTGCCTCCACATTGATGCAATCACAAAGAAGGCTCACCAGCAGCTATACTTTGTGATGTGCCTGAAGAGATTTGGTATGTCCCCAAAGACTCATAAACTTTTACAGGTGTACCGTGGAGAGCATTCTGTCTGATTGCATCCTGCCTGGTATGGAGGCGGCAACTCTCAAGACAAGAAAAAAACTCAAGAGGGCTGTTAACTCGCTCTGCCACATCACAGGCACCAAACTTCACTCCATTGAAGACGTCTACACGAGGCGGTGACCTGAAAAAGCCGCCTCTATCCTCAAAGACCCCCACCACCAGGCCATGCCCTCTTCACTCTGCTACCATCAGGAAAAATGTACAGGAGCCTCAAGACGATCACTCAGCAGGACAAGGACAGCTTCTTCCCCACTGCCATCAGATTCCAGAATAATCTATGAACCAAAGACACTGCCTTACTTTACATGCCCTGTTATTATTATTATTTTTTATAGTAATGTCACAAGATTGGTTATAATATGTATATTTTCACTGTGACGCTGCCACAAAAAAACAAATTTCATGACTTGTTCATGACAACAAATCCAGATTTTGAAAGTGCTGATGAATCTGGATGCAATGTTTTCTGGTGAGATGTGGAGGGAGTAATGAGTTACATCCTCACAAAATGGATGGCCCCTTCTCCCTATGAAATCAAAGCCACGTTCCTGAAAATAGGATAGATCTAAAGTACACTATCGCTCCACATGTCCTCAGTTAATAACCCACAGCGATATGCCATCAGAAAACAGCTGGCAGTTTAAACCCCATTTTTTATTTGACTTTCCTGTTTCAGCCTCAGTACCAGGTTATTCTACTGTCTCTCCGATCTCCTCACCAAGAATAAGTGCCCCACTTCATTACCTGTACCCACACCCACTCATCAACCCCGCTCCAAAATCTGAAGTACTGGAATTTGTCTGTCTTTCTTGGTTAAGATGGGTAAGTGGTGCCAAGTTTATTGGCTGTATCTTCAAGGTGCATTTCCGTAAATTATTTTGCACATTTTAGGACTAGAAAACCTCACAGGAAGTGCAGATGATGGAACCCGTGAACAAGCAATGAGAAGCTGAGGGAATGCAGCAGGTCGTGCTGCATCCATCGAGAGAAACAGACAATGTTTCAGGTCACGACCATCTCTCAGGACCCAAATCTCAAAGGGTCCTAGCCCAAAACGTTGACTGCCCATTTCTCTTCATCGATGCTGTCCGACCTACTGAGTCCCTTCTAGCTTCTCATTTTTTTTTTGCTCTTCTTCCACATTTTCTTTGTTTTCTTGCAGAAAGTGGAGCAAAAATCATTGCTCGTTAAACGCTTTAACTTTTAACGATGTTATAAAGATGGGAATATGCTTCCCATCACACCACATAATCAATAGTCCACTTGAATTGTTATGCAGTATTCTCAAAACAGGAAACCCAGACCTTCTACTTAAAACCTATTGGTTTTTCAGGCTTCAGAAACCATCAGGTATCAAATATACATGAATACTGCTACAAGGATGACCCCTTCAACTCATCAAGTACTGTTTGATAGTATGAAAGCACTTTCTCTTCTCAACAACTAAATAAACCATTAGCACTGCCTGTTGTCATTGGCTAGTTCATTCCACTGCATGCTGTCAAATGTTTGACCAGATTTAACACACCTTTAATTCTTAATTACTCAATTTTTTTCCTTTTTTCCCCTCCTCTCAAGAGTTGTGAGATGTTGGATCTCTGGGGATTTCTAATTTCCATTGAAGACCACTTTCTGTGCAATCAGCCAAATACACCCAAGACACAAGGAGCTCACACCAAGGCATGTCCTTATTCAAGAGCTTCTCCTCAAGGACTCACGGAAATTTGCTATAAACATTGTTGTGGTCAGAGAGCAGTTAGATACTTGACACAATCCTCAAAAATGTTTCAGTTTTTTCACCGTTAATATTCTATCCAACAGCGATATTGCAGCAATACCATAATCATAGCAACAAGCCATTTCGACCCATCTTGTTCATAAGACTGTGAAGTGTATCTATGCCAATCCATTTGCCCGCTTTAGGTTCATGTTTCTCTGCTCCTTTTCTATGTACATTTCCAAATGCCTTTGAATATCCACCTCTACCACTCCCTCTGGCAGCTTGTCCGGATGACTAACACTCGCTGCGTGAAATTGTTCCCCTTAAACTCTAGATGGCCCAGATTTCCAAAATCTCAATGAGAACGAGGGTGAGAACATTTCCCCCAGTTGCTTGCACTAAATAACAGTTCTGCATTATATACCATTTTCAAATTCTATTCCATTAAGTTCAATCAAATTTGGGAAGTGGTGTACAACATCCAGTTGGTGGTGAAGCAGTTAGCGCAACACTCTCATAGCACCAGCTGGCAGGACCGGGGTTCAAACCCTGCACTGTCAGAAAGGAGTGTGTACGTTCTCTCCGTGTCTGTGTTGATTTTCCCTGTGGGCTCCGGTTTCTGGTTTCCTCCCACTGTCTGAAACATACCGAGGTGTAGATCAATCTGGTGTAATTGGATGGCATGGGCTCGTGGGCCGAAAAGGCCTGTTACTGTGCTGTATGTCTAAATAAATTTTAAAAACTCTGTTGAGTTAGGGCAATAACCAGGTTGCTACAAGAGTTTGAAGCAGCTCTGGCTTAGTGATAATTATCCAGTGCCTATTGTCAGAAGTTGAGAATGTGCAGAATGTGCAGGATGATTGACAAGGGCATCATCAGACATGACTGGCATACCTGCTCCCTAGTTAAGGGCCCTACAAGCACCAGATCATAATGGCTAGAGCAGTTTTAAACGACTGAGCTAACACTCAGATCTGAATTCAATCTCACCATAGCAATTTTATACCACAAATTCAGAAATATAATGTTGGAAAGTGCGCAGCTGTAGAAGAAATAGATGGGCAGACTATTATTTACATGGGAAAAAATTCAAAATTTGGAGGAGCAAAGGGACTTGGGAGTCCTCGTGCAGGATACCCTAAAGGTTAACCTCCAGGTTGAGCCTGTGATGAAGAAGGCAAAATGCAATGTTGGCATTCATTTCTTGAGGATACAAGAGCTATACAATAGCATACAAGAGAAATGTAATGTTGAGACTCTACAGATTACTGGTGAAACATCACTTGGAGTACTGTGTACAGTTTTGGGCATCTTATTTGAGAAAAGACACTCTGGCATTGGAAAAGGTTCAGAGAAGATTTACTAGAATGATACCAGGAATGAAAGGGTTAGCCTATGAGGGGCAATTGTCAGCTCTTGGACCGTACTCAATGGAGTACAGAAGGATGAGGGGGAGGGGGGCCTCATAGAGGCATGCTGAAAGACCTGGACAGAGTAGATGTGGCAAAGATGTTTCCCATGACAGGGGATTCTAGGACAAGAGGGCATAACTTCAGGATAAAAGGACGCCAATTTAAAATGGATATGTGGAAACATTTCTTTTGTCAGAAGGTTGCAAGTCTGTGGAACTTGTTGCCACAGGCAGCTGTCAAAGCGAGGTCACTGGGTGTAATGAAGGCAGAGGTTGACAGGTATTTGGTTAGTCAGGGCATCGAGGGTTACAGGGATAAAGCTGGGGAGTGGGGCTGAGTGGGAGGATGGATCAGCTCATGTTTGGAATGGCGGAGCAGACTCGATGGGATTGGGCCTACTTCTGCTCCAATATCTTGTGAGTAACTTAGATTTTTGAAACAAGTCATAACTAACAATGGGCACAGAATTATTAATTTGTTGCAACAACAAAAAAAAAAATAAAATCAGTGACTACTCCCTTCTGCTGTCCTTGTATATTCTTGCCTATATGGGACACACATTAATGCTGGTTAACTTTGAAAGGGCCATGAAATTAACTCAGCTCAAAGACAATTATTTGTGGACAACAAGGACATGGAATTGAATCATCTGTTGTCATGTGTACAAAGTTACAGTGAAAAGTTTGCTATCTAGGTTGAGTAAAACTGTACTGAAATGCAGTAAGTAGTGCAATGATGTATGTGCATGGTGTAGAGGAAATCAAGAGAGTGCAGGATATATTATTACAAAGACAACATTCAGGGCGCAGAGGAAAGGACAGTTAATACTGACCTTTAAACATGGACAGATCCATTTAAGAGTCTGACAACATGAAATAAAACTTGAATTTGTTGGTTCATGTACCTGCTGCCCAGTGGAAAGGGGAGGAGCTCAACCAGGGCTCTTTAATACATTGGCAACTTCCCAACACAGCAGGAGGTAAAGAACATTAGTGGAACTCTAATTAAAAAAAAAGAGATGGCCTCCTCAATAATCCTGAACCTTGATTACTGATTAACCACAAGATCCTAATATTCATTACAACGAAGTGTCCAAAGTAGAAGGTTGATCTCAGGAAAGCGTACTGTCTAGATTGAGCTTGAAAGAGAGATCAGGACATTGCAGCCTCCACTATTTTAAATCATGGTCTGATAAGAGGAACAAATTAAGCTTGTTCACTGATGCTACAGATCTAATCCCAAACAGATTCCCTCTGCCTCATCATTCACCCTCAGTTCTATCCCACAAAGTATACAAAACTGGCAAAGGCCTGACTTGTGCACTTGACATTTTTGGTTAAAACCAGTTGGAATACCCCTTTGCTGGTGCAACACAACCACCCCAACTCCATCCCTGACTCAGGGATCTCAGGAAGCTGAATGACTGAATAATCAAATTCCAGTAAGATTAATTCTTCCAGGGAACCAAGACGCGCACATGCAGAAAGTGCAAGAAACTCAGCAGGTCAGGCAGCATCTGTGAGAAAGAGAAGCAAAGTGAACATTTCAAGTCCAAGATTCTTCATCAGAATTTGTGGGGACTTTTAAAAATGTTCATTTATTGCTGAAAAGTATCCCAGAAGCATCTGTTAAGCAAATGTTAATTTTTTTTGCCACAGATGCTGCCGGAGTATTTCCAACCATTCCTGGTTTTCTTTCAAATTTCCAGTTTTTGTTTTACTTTTTCCTCAAGGTTACCCTTCCCTGCTTTGGCGACCTCCACTGTTTTCCTTCTTCTGGGCATTCCTCCGTGAAGTCGATGGCCTCGTCAATCGCGACCTGGACAAAGAAGATAAATTCAAATGAAACCCCTCAACATTGGAGTGAGATAATCATCACCTCCACTGTAGCAGTTATTACAAACTGTGCTTGCAGCAATTGATGAGGATCGATTTCCCCTGACATTCTCAAACTAAATAGATCAGACACAGAGATAAACAAGAAAACTAGATGCAATACAAGTGCTGGAGAAAACTCAGTTGGGTCACACAGCATCCATAGAAAGTAAAGGGCGACCAACTGGATCCTTCATCCTGAGTTTCTTCTGCACATTTGTGTATGATCAGGTGTAGATATGTTTTGTAATGGTCCCTTATATCTCCCCAGTACAAAGACACCCTTCACAAGGCACAACATGTGAATTTGACCTTTATTGTACAAAAAGAAAGTTTCTAAACAAAATACACAAGTGGATATTTATTATCAACATCCCAATGGGTTGATACACATAGTATCACTTACTTGAAGGGCACAGAGATGCAGAGAGCTGGTTTATCAGTTTCCCCTAATCATGCCCTATGTGAATATTAACAAGTGAAGAAAACACACTTGCCACAGACACACAAGATAAGAATCTTAGTCTAGCTACAATAGCTGTTCGAAACACAAAAAACTGCAGATGCTGAAGTCTAGAGCAAAGAAAGGGCTGTTGGATGAATTCAGTGGGTCAGACAGCATCAATGCTAGAAATATAAAAAAAACCACACACAATGCTGGAGAAGTTCAACAGGTCAAACAAGTGTCCTTCATGTAGCGAAGACAGAGATACATAACCAACTTTGAGGGCTTGATCCCTTCATCAAGATATGAGAGAATGCTGGCAGGTGTTCAAACAAAAGGGTGGGGGAGGCAAATGTAGGAGATGATAGGTGGATGAGGGGAGGGAGAGGTTGCAGATCACTTGACTGAGCACCTCTTCTCCATCTGCCACCATAGCAACTTCCCAGTAGCCAACCATTTCAATTCTGAATCAACCTCCCAGACTTGCATGTCTGTCCTTGGCCTTTTGCACCATCCTGCCCTGACCACCCGCAGATTGGAGGAATAGCACCTTGTCTTCCGTCTGGGGACCCTCCAGTCAGATGGCATGATGATTGGTTTGTCTGCTTTCTGTTAAACTTGCTTGCATTTTCTTTCCCCTTCCCTTTCCTGCCCTTCCAGTTCTCTCCTCCCTTACCCACCCAGCCATCCCACTGGCCCCTCATTGCTACTGTCCCCTCCCTCGTTTCTCCACCTATCATCTCCTGCCTTTACCCCCCACCCCCCCCACAACCTTTTTGTTCAGATGTCTGTCGGCTTAGGCCCAAAACCATGGTTATGTATCTTTATTTTTGCCACACAAAGAACACATTTTGACCTGCTGAGCTTCTCCAGCATTTTGTGGTTTTACTTCAAACACGGTGTCTAAAGATAGTCACAATTTACTTCAATAGTCAACGATTCTGGTCAGGACCCTTTATCAAGGCTAAAGTAAATGGGGTGATCTTATGTAAATGAAAGTGGGGGAAGAAAGGGGAATAGTTGTAGCATGTGAAGTGCATGTCAGTGTGGGTTTGTACAGGATGAGGGAAAGTGGATGTTTCCCATGCCTGTGTGTTTCTATAAGGCAGAAGAAGTGTATGTTGCATTTCTGTCAGAGTGTGTTCATATGGGGAGAGAAGAGTATGTGTGCATGTGCTTGTTCACAAAAGGGATGTGCATGTGTGTGTTCACAAGGGGGCGTGGGCGTGTTCACAAGGGGGCGTGGGCGTGTTCACAAGGGGGCGTGGGCGTGTTCACGGGGGCGTGGGCGTGTTCACGGGGGCGGGTGCGTGTTCACGGGGGCGGGTGCGTGTTCACGGGGGCGGGTGCGTGTTCACGGGGAGGGTGCGTGTTCACGGGGGGGTGCGTGTTCACGGGGGGGTGCGTGTTCACGGGGGGTGCGTGTGTTTACGGGGGGGTGCGTGTGTTTACGGGGGGGTGCGTGTGTTTACGGGGGGGGTGCGTGTGTTTACGGGGGGGTGCGTGTGTTTACGGGGGGGTGCGTGTGTTTACGGGGGGTGCGTGTGTTTACGGGGGGGTGCGTGTGTTTACGGGGGGGTGCGTGTGTTTACGGGGGGGTGCGTGTGTTTACGGGGGGGTTCGTGTGTTTACAGGGGGGTGCGTGTGTTTACGGGGGGGTGCGTGTGTTTACGGGGGGGTGCGTGTGTTTACGGGGGGTGCGTGTGTTTACGGGGAGTTTGTTGACAAGGGGGGTGTGCGTGAGTTTGTTGACGATGGGTGTGCGTGAGTTTGTTGACAAGGGGGGGTGTGCGTGAGTTTGTTGACAAGGGAGGGTGTGCGTGAGTTTGTTGACAAGGGGGGTTGTGCGTGAGTTTGTTGACAATGGGGGTGTGCGTGAGTTTGTTGACAAGGGGGGGTGTGCGTGAGTTTGTTGACAAGGGGGGTGTGCGTGAGTTTGTTGACAAGGGGGGTGTGCGTGAGTTTGTTGACAAGGGGGGTGTGCGTGAGTTTGTTGACAAGGGGGGTGTGCGTGAGTTTGTTGACAAGGGGGGTGCGCGTGAGTTTGTTGACAAGGGGGGTGTGCGTGAGTTTGTTGACAAGGGGGGTGTGCGTGAGTTTGTTGACAAGGGGGGTGTGCGTGAGTTTGTTGACAGGGGGGTGTGCGTGAGATTGTTGACAAGGGGGGGTGTGCGTGAGTTTGTTGACAGGGGGGGTGTGCGAGAGTTTGTTGACAAGGGGGGGTGTGCGTTAGTTTGTTGACAAGGGGGGGTGTGCGTGAGTTTGTTGACAAGGGGGGGTGTGCGTGAGTTTGTTGACAAGGGGGGGTGTGCGTGAGTTTGTTGACAAGGGGGGTGTGCGTGAGTTTGTTGACAAGGGGGGTGTGCGTGAGTTTGTTGACAAGGGGGGTGTGCGTGAGTTTGTTGAGAAGGGGGGTGTGCGTGAGTTTGTTGACAAGGGGGGAGTGCGTGAGTTTGTTGACAAGGGGGGTGTGCGTGAGTTTGTTGACAAGGGGGGTGTGCGTGAGTTTGTTGACAAGGGGGTGTGCGTGAGTTTGTTGACAAGGGGGGGTGTGCGTGAGTTTGTTGACAAGGGGGGGTGTGCGTGAGTTTGTTGACAAGGGGGGTGTGCGTGAGTTTGTTGACAAGGGGGGGTGTGCGTGAGTTTGTTGACAAGGTAGGTGTGCCTGAGTTTGTTGACAAGGGAGGTGTGCCTGAGTTTGTTGACAAGGGGGGTGCGCGTGAGTTTGTTGACAAGGGGGGTGCGCGTGAGTTTGTTGACAAGGGGGGGTGCGCGTGAGTTTGTTGACAAGGGGGGTGCGCGTGAGTTTGTTGACAAGGGGGGTGCGCGTGAGTTTGTTGACAAGGGGGGTGCGCGTGAGTTTGTTGACAAAGGGGGTGCGCGTGAGTTTGTTGACGGGGGGGTGCGCGTGAGTTTGTTGACGGGGGGGTGCGCGTGAGTTTGTTGACAAGGGGGGTGTGCTGAGTTTGTTGACAAGGGGGGTGTGCCTGAGTTTGTTGACAAGGGGGGTGTGCCTGAGTTTGTTGACAAGGGGGGTGTGCGTGAGTTTGTTGACAAGTGGGGTGTGCGTGAGTTTGTTGACAAGGGGGGTGTGCCTGAGTTTGTTGACAAGGGGGTGTGCCTGAGTTTGTTGACAAGGGGGTGTGCCTGAGTTTGTTGACAAGTGGGATGTGCCTGAGTTTGTTGACAAGGGGGGTGTGCGTGAGTTTGTTGACAAGGGGGGTGTGCGTGAGTTTGTTGACAAGGGGGGTGTGCGTGAGTTTGTTGACAAGGGGGGTGTGCGTGAGTTTGTTGACAAGGGGGGGTGTGAGTGAGTTTGTTGACAAGGGGAGGTGTGAGTGAGTTTGTTGACAAGGGGGGTGTGCGCGAGTTTGTTGACAAGGGGGGGTGTGCGTGAGTTTGTTGACAAGGGGGGGTGTGCGTGAGTTTGTTGACAAGTGGGGTGTGCGTGAGTTTGTTGACAAGGGGGGTGTGCGTGAGTTTGTTGACAAGGGAGGGTGTGCGTGAGTTTGTTGACAAGGGGGGTGTGCGTGAGTTTGTTGACAAGGGGGGTGTGCGTGAGTTTGTTGACAAGGGGGGTGTGCGTGAGTTTGTTGACAAGGGAGGGTGTGCGTGAGTTTGTTGACAAGGGGGTGTGCGTGAGTTTGTTGACAAGGGAGGGTGTGCGTGAGTTTGTTGACAAGGGAGGGTGTGCGTGAGTTTGTTGACAAGGGGGGTGTGCGTGAGTTTGTTGACAAGGGAGGGTGTGCGTGAGTTTGTTGACAAGGGGGGTGTGCGTGAGTTTGTTGACAAGGGGGGGTTGTGCGTGAGTTTGTTGACAAGGGGGGTGTGCGTGAGTTTGTTGACAAGGGGGGTGTGCGTGAGTTTGTTGACAAGGAGGGTGTGCGTGAGTTTGTTGACAAGGGGGGGTGTGCGTGAGTTTGTTGACAAGGGGGGTGTGCGTGAGTTTGTTGACAAGGGGGTGTGCGTGAGTTTGTTGACAAGGGGGGTGTGCGTGAGTTTGTTGACAAGGGGGGTGTTCGTGAGTTTGTTGACAAGGGGGGTGTGCGTGAGTTTGTTGACAAGGAGAGGTGTGCGTGAGTTTGTTGACAAGGGGGTTGTGCGTGAGTTTGTTGACAAGGGGGGGTGTGCGTGAGTTTGTTGACAAGGGGGGGTGTGCGTGAGTTTGTTGACAAGGGGGGTGTGCGTGAGTTTGTTGACAAGGGGGGTGTGCGTGAGTTTGTTGACAAGGGGGGTGTGCGTGAGTTTGTTGACAAGGGGGGTGTGCCTGAGTTTGTTGACAAGGGGGGTGTGCCTGAGTTTGTTGACAAGGGGGGTGTGCCTGAGTTTGTTGACAAGGGGGGTGTGCGTGAGTTTGTTGACAAGGGGGGTGTGCGTTTGAGTTTGTTGACAAGGGGGGGGTGTGTTTGAGTTTGTTGACAAGGGGGGTGTGCGTGAGTTTGTTGACAAGGGGGGTGTGCGTGAGTTTGTTGACAAGGGGGGTGTGCGTGAGTTTGTTGACAAGGGGGGTGTGCGTGAGTTTGTTGACAAGGGGGTGTGCCTGAGTGTGTTGAGAAGGGGGGTGTGCCTGAGTGTGTTGACAAGGGGGTGTGCCTGAGTTTGTTGACAAGTGGGATGTGCCTGAGTTTGTTGACAAGTGGGATGTGCCTGAGTTCGTTGACAAGGGGGGTGTGCCTGAGTTCGTTGACAAGGGGGGTGTGCCTGAGTTCGTTGACAAGGGGGGTGTGCCTGAGTTCGTTGACAAGGGGGGTGTGCGTGAGTTCGTTGACAAGGGGGGTGTGCGTGAGTTCGTTGACAAGGGGGGGTGTGCGTGAGTTCGTTGACAAGGGGGGTGTGCGTGAGTTCGTTGACAAGGGGGGTGTGCGTGAGTTCGTTGACAAGGGGGGTGTGCGTGAGTTTGTTGACAAGTGGGGTGTGCGTGAGTTTGTTGACAAGGGGGGTGTGCCTGAGTTTGTTGACAAGGGGGTGTGCCTGAGTTTGTTGACAAGGGGGTGTGCCTGAGTTTGTTGACAAGTGGGATGTGCCTGAGTTTGTTGACAAGGGGGGTGTGCGTGAGTTTGTTGACAAGGGGGGTGTGCGTGAGTTTGTTGACAAGGGGGGTGTGCGTGAGTTTGTTGACAAGGGGGGTGTGCGTGAGTTTGTTGACAAGGGGGGTGTGCGTGAGTTTGTTGACAAGGGGGGGTGTGAGTGAGTTTGTTGACAAGGGGGGTGTGCGCGAGTTTGTTGACAAGGGGGGGTGTGCGTGAGTTTGTTGACAAGGGGGGGTGTGCGTGAGTTTGTTGACAAGTGGGGTGTGCGTGAGTTTGTTGACAAGGGGGGTGTGCGTGAGTTTGTTGACAAGGGAGGGTGTGCGTGAGTTTGTTGACAAGGGGGGTGTGCGTGAGTTTGTTGACAAGGGGGGTGTGCGTGAGTTTGTTGACAAGGGGGGTGTGCGTGAGTTTGTTGACAAGGGAGGGTGTGCGTGAGTTTGTTGACAAGGGGGTGTGCGTGAGTTTGTTGACAAGGGAGGGTGTGCGTGAGTTTGTTGACAAGGGAGGGTGTGCGTGAGTTTGTTGACAAGGGGGGTGTGCGTGAGTTTGTTGACAAGGGAGGGTGTGCGTGAGTTTGTTGACAAGGGGGGTGTGCGTGAGTTTGTTGACAAGGGGGGGTTGTGCGTGAGTTTGTTGACAAGGGGGGTGTGCGTGAGTTTGTTGACAAGGGGGGTGTGCGTGAGTTTGTTGACAAGGAGGGTGTGCGTGAGTTTGTTGACAAGGGGGGGTGTGCGTGAGTTTGTTGACAAGGGGGGTGTGCGTGAGTTTGTTGACAAGGGGGTGTGCGTGAGTTTGTTGACAAGGGGGGTGTGCGTGAGTTTGTTGACAAGGGGGGTGTTCGTGAGTTTGTTGACAAGGGGGGTGTGCGTGAGTTTGTTGACAAGGAGAGGTGTGCGTGAGTTTGTTGACAAGGGGGTTGTGCGTGAGTTTGTTGACAAGGGGGGGTGTGCGTGAGTTTGTTGACAAGGGGGGGTGTGCGTGAGTTTGTTGACAAGGGGGGGTGTGCGTGAGTTTGTTGACAAGGGGGGTGTGCGTGAGTTTGTTGACAAGGGGGTGTGCGTGAGTTTGTTGACAAGGGGGGTGTGCGTGAGTTTGTTGACAAGGGGGGTGTGTGTGAGTTTGTTGACAAGGGGGTGTGTGTGAGTTTGTTGACAAGGGGGGTGTGCGTGAGTTTGTTGACAAGGGGGGGTGTGCGTGAGTTTGTTGACAAGGGGGGGTGTGCGTGAGTTTGTTGACAAGGGGGGGTGTGCGTGAGTTTGTTGACAAGGGGGGGTGTGCGTGAGTTTGTTGACAAGGGGGGGTGTGCGTGAGTTTGCTGACAGGGGGGGTGTGCGTGAGTTTGCTGACAAGGGGGGTGTGCGTGAGTTTGCTGACAAGGGGGTCTGCGTGAGTTTGTTGACAAGGGGGGTGTGCGTGAGTTTGTTGACAAGGGGGGTGTGCGTGAGTTTGTTGACAAGGGGGGGTGTGCGTGAGTTTGTTGACAAGGGGGGGTGTGCGTGAGTTTGTTGACAAGGGGGGGTGTGCGTGAGTTTGTTGACAAGGGGGTGTGCGTGAGTTTGTTGACAAGGGGGGGTGTGCGTGAGTTTGTTGACAAGGGGGGTGTGCGTGAGTTTGTTGACAAGGGGGGTGTGCGTGAGTTTGTTGACAAGGGGGGTGTGCGTGAGTTTGTTGACAAGGGGGGTGTGCGTGAGTTTGTTGACAAGGGGGGTGTGCGTGAGTTTGTTGACAAGGAGGGTGTGCGTGAGTTTGTTCACAAGGGGGGGTGTGCGTGAGTTTGTTGACAAGGGGGGTGTGCGTGAGTTTGTTGACAAGGGGGGTGTGCGTGAGTTTGTTGACAAGGGAGGGTGTGCGTGAGTTTGTTGACAAGGGAGGGTGTGCGTGAGTTTGTTGACAAGGGAGGGTGTGCGTGAGTTTGTTGACAAGGGGGGTGTGCGTGAGTTTGTTGACAAGGGAGGGTGTGCGTGAGTTTGTTGACAAGGGGGGTGTGCGTGAGTTTGTTGACAAAGGGGGGTTGTGCGTGAGTTTGTTGACAAGGGGGGTGTGCGTGAGTTTGTTGACAAGGGGGGGTGTGCGTGAGTTTGTTGACAAGGGGGGTGGCGTGAGTTTGTTGACAAGGGGGGTGGCGTGAGTTTGTTGACAAGGGAGGGTGTGCGTGAGTTTGTTGACAAGGGGGGTGTGCGTGAATTTGTTGACAAGGGGGGTGTGCGTGAGTTTCTTGACAAGGGGGTGTGCGTGAGTTTGTTGACAAGGGGGCGTGTGCGTGAGTTTGTTGACAAGGGGGGGTGTGCGTGAGTTTGTTGACAAGGGGGGTGTGCGTGAGTTTGTTGACAAGGGGGGTGTGCGTGAGTTTGTTGACAAGGGAGGGTGTGCGTGAGTTTGTTGACAAGGGGGGTGTGCGTGAGTTTGTTGACAGGGGGGTGTGCGTGAGTTTGTTGACAAGGGGGGTGTGCGTGAGTTTGTTGACAAGGGGGGTGTGCGTGAGTTTGTTGACAAGGGGGGTGTGCGTGAGTTTGTTGACAAGGGAGGGTGTGCGTGAGTTTGTTGACAAGGGGGGTGTGCGTGAGTTTGTTGACAAGGGGGGTGTGCGTGAGTTTGTTGACAAGGGGGGTGTGCGTGAGTTTGTTGACAAGGGAGGGTGTGCGTGAGTTTGTTGACAAGGGGGGTGTGCGTGAGTTTGTTGACAAGGGGGGGTGTGCGTGAGTTTGTTGACAAGGGGGGGTGTGCGTGAGTTTGTTGACAAGTGGGGTGTGCGTGAGTTTGTTGACAAGGGGGGTGTGCGTGAGTTTGTTGACAAGGGAGGGTGTGCGTGAGTTTGTTGACAAGGGGGGGTGTGCGTGAGTTTGTTGACAAGGGGGGGTGTGCGTGAGTTTGTTGACAAGGGGGGTGTGCGTGAGTTTGTTGACAAGGGGTGGTGTGCGTGAGTTTGTTGACAAGGGGGGGTGTGCGTGAGTTTGTTGACAAGGGGGGGTGTGCGTGAGTTTGTTGACAAGGGGGGTGTGAGTGAGTTTGTTGACAAGGGGGTGTGCGTGAGTTTGTTGACAAGGGGGGTGTGCGTGAGTTTGTTGACAAGGGTGGTGTGCGTGAGTTTGTTGACAAGGGGGGGTGTGCGTGAGTTTGTTGACAAGGGGGTGTGCGTGAGTTTGTTGACAAGGGGGGGTGTGCGTTAGTTTGTTGACAAGGAGGGTGTGCATGACTTTGTTGACAAGGGGGGTGTGCGTGAGTTTGTTGACAAGGAGGGTGTGCGTGAGTTCGTTGACAAGGGGGGGTGTGCGTGAGTTCGTTGACAAGGGGGGTGTGCGTGAGTTCGTTGACAAGGGGGGTGTGCGTGAGTTTGTTGACAAGGGAGGGTGTGCGTGAGTTTGTTAACAAGGGGGGTGTGCATGAGTTTGTTGACAAGGGGGGTGTGCGTGAGTTTGTTGACAAGGGGGGTGTGCGTGAGTTTGTTGACAAGGGGGGGTGTGCGTGAGGTTGTTGACAAGGGGGGTGTGCGTGAGTTTGTTGACAAGGGGGGTGTGCGTGAGTTTGTTGACAAGGGGGGTGTGCGTGAGTTTGTTGACAAGGGAGGGTGTGCGTGAGTTTGTTGACAAGGGGGGTGTGCGTGAGTTTGTTGACAAGGGGGGGTGTGCGTGAGTTTGTTGACAAGGGGGGGTGTGCGTGAGTTTGTTGACAAGGGGGTGTGCGTGAGTTTGTTGACAAGGGGGGTGTGCGTGAGTTTGTTGACAAGGGAGGGTGTGCGTGAGTTTGTTGACAAGGGGGTGTGCGTGAGTTTGTTGACAAGGGGGGTGTGCGTGAGTTTGTTGACAAGGGGGGTGTGCGTGAGTTTGTTGACAAGGGGGTTTGTGTGTGAGTTTGTTGACAAGGGGGGTGTGCGTGAGTTTGTTGACAAGGGGGGTGTGCGTGAGTTTGTTGACAAGGAGGGTGTGCGTGAGTTTGTTGACAAGGGGGGTGTGCGTGAGTTTGTTGACAAGGGGGTGTGCGTGAGTTTGTTGACAAGGGAGGTGTGCGTGAGTTTGTTGACAAGGGGGGTGTGCGTGAGTTTGTTGACAAGGGGGGTGTGCGTGAGTTTGTTGACAAGGGGGGGTGTGCGTGAGTTTGTTGACAAGGGGGGTGTGCGTGAGTTTGTTGACAAGGGGGGGTGTGCGTGAGTTTGTTGACAAGGGGGGTGTGCGTGAGTTTGTTGACAAGGGGGGTGTGCGTGAGTTTGTTGACAAGGGGGGTGTGTGTGAGTTTGTTGACAAGGGGGTGTGCGTGAGTTTGTTGAACAGGGGGGGTGTGCGTGAGTTTGTTGACAAGGGGGGGTGTGCGTGAGTTTGTTGACAAGGGGGTGTGTGCGTGAGTTTGTTGACAAGGGGGGGTGTGCGTGAGTTTGTTGACAAGGGGGGGTGTGCGTGAGTTTGTTGACAGGGGGGGTGTGCGTGAGTTTGCTGACAGGGGGGTGTGCGTGAGTTTGTTGACAAGGGGGTGTGCGTGAGTTTGTTGACAAGGGGGTGTGCGTGAGTTTGTTGACAAGGGGGGTGTGCGTGAGTTTGTTGACAAGGGGGATGTGCGTGAGTTTGTTGACAAGGGGGGGTGTGCGTGAGTTTGTTGACAAGGGGGTGTGCGTGAGTTTGTTGACAAGGGGGGTGTGCGTGTGTTTGTTGACAAGGGGGGGTGTGCGTGAGTTTGTTGACAAGGGGGGGTGTGCGTGAGTTTGTTGACAAGGGGGTGTGCGTGAGTTTGTTGACAAGGTGGGTGTGCGTGAGATTCTTGACTAGGGGGTGTGCGTGAGTTTGTTGACAAGGGGTGTGTGCGTGAGTTTGTTGACAAGGGGGGGTGTGCGTGAGTTTGTTGACAAGGGGGGGTGTGCGTGAGTTTGTTGACAAGGGGGGGTGTGCGTCAGTTTGTTGACAAGGGGGGTGTGCGTGAGTTTGTTGACAAGGGGGGGTGTGCGTGAGTTTGTTGACAAGGGGAGTGTGAGTGAGTTTGTTGACAAGGGGGTGTGCGTGAGTTTGTTGACAAGGGGGTGTGCGTGAGTTTGTTGACAAGGGGGGTGTGCGTGAGTTTGTTGACAAGGGGGGGTGTGCGTGAGTTTGTTGACAAGGGGGGTGTGCGTGAGTTTGTTGACAAGGGGGGGTGTGCGTGAGTTTGTTGACAAGGGGGGTGTGCGTGAGTTTGTTGACAAGGGGGGTGTGCGTGAGTTTGTTGACAAGGGGGGTGTGCGTGAGTTTGTTGACAAGGGGGTGTGCGTGAGTTTGTTGACAAGGGGGTGTGCGTGAGTTTGTTGACAAGGGGGGTGTGCGTGAGTTTGTTGACAAGGGGGGTGTGCGTGAGTTTGTTGACAAGGGGGGTGTGCGTGAGTTTGTTGAACAGGGGGGGTGTGCGTGAGTTTGTTGACAAGGGGGGGTGTGCGTGAGTTTGTTGACAAGGGGGGGTGTGCGTGAGTTTGTTGACAAGGGGGGGTGTGCGTGAGTTTGTTGACAAGGGGGGGTGTGCGTGAGTTTGTTGACAGGGGGGGTGTGCGTGAGTTTGCTGACAGGGGGGGTGTGCGTGAGTTTGTTGACAAGGGGGTGTGCGTGAGTTTGTTGACAAGGGGGTGTGCGTGAGTTTGTTGACATGGGGGGTGTGCGTGAGTTTGTTGACAAGGGGGATGTGCGTGAGTTTGTTGACAAGGGGGGGTGTGCGTGAGTTTGTTGACAAGGGGGTGTGCGTGAGTTTGTTGACAAGGGGGGTGTGCGTGTGTTTGTTGACAAGGGGGGGTGTGCGTGAGTTTGTTGACAAGGGGGGGTGTGCGTGAGTTTGTTGACAAGGGGGTGTGCGTGAGTTTGTTGACAAGGTGGGTGTGCGTGAGTTTCTTGACTAGGGGGTGTGCGTGAGTTTGTTGACAAGGGGTGTGTGCGTGAGTTTGTTGACAAGGGGGGGTGTGCGTGAGTTTGTTGACAAGGGGGGGTGTGCGTGAGTTTGTTGACAAGGGGGGGTGTGCGTCAGTTTGTTGACAAGGGGGGTGTGCGTGAGTTTGTTGACAAGGGGGGGTGTGCGTGAGTTTGTTGACAAGGGGAGTGTGAGTGAGTTTGTTGACAAGGGGGTGTGCGTGAGTTTGTTGACAAGGGGGTGTGCGTGAGTTTGTTGACAAGGGGGGTGTGCGTGAGTTTGTTGACAAGGGGGGTGTGCGTGAGTTTGTTGACAAGGGGGTGTGCGTGAGTTTGTTGACAAGGGGGGGTGTGCGTTAATTTGTTGACAAGGGGGGTGTGCGTGAGTTTGTTGACAAGAGGGGGTGTGCGTGAGTTTGTTGACAAGGGGGGTGTGCGTGAGTTTGTTGACAAGGGGGGTGTGCGTGAGTTTGTTGACAAGGGAGGGTGTGCGTGAGTTTGTTGACAAGGTGGGTGTGCGTGAGTTTGTTGACAAGGGGGGTGTGCGTGAGTTTGTTGACAAGGGGGGTGTGCGTGAGTTTGTTGACAAGGGGGGTGTGCGTGAGTTTGTTGACAAGGGGGGTGTGCGTGAGTTTGTTGACAAGGGGGGTGTGCGTGAGTTTGTTGACAAGGGGGTGTGCGTGAGTTTGTTGACAAGGGGGTGTGCGTGAGTTTGTTGACAAGGGGGGTGTGCGTGAGTTTGTTGACAAGGGGGGGTGTGCGTGAGTTTGTTGACAATGGGGGTGTGCGTGAGTTTGTTGACAAGGGGGGTGTGCGTGAGTTTGTTGACAAGGGGGGGTGTGCGTGAGTTTGTTGACAAGGAGGGTGTGCGTGAGTTTGTTGACAAGGGGGGTGTGCGTGAGTTTGTTGACAAGGGGGGTGAGCGTGAGTTTGTTGACAAGGGGGGGTGTGCATGAGTTTGTTGACAAGGGGGGTGTGCGTGAGTTTGTTGACAAGGGGGGTGTGCGTGAGTTTGTTGACAAGGGGGGTGTGCGTGAGTTTGTTGACAAGGAGGGTGTGCGTGAGTTTGTTGACAAGGGGGGTGGGCGTGAGTTTGTTGACAAGGGAGGGTGTGCGCGAGTTTGTTGACAAGGGGGGTGTGCGCGAGTTTGTTGACAAGGGGGGGTGTGCGCGAGTTTGTTGACAAGTGGGGGTGTGCGTGAGTTTGTTGACAAGGTGGGGTGTGCGTGAGTTTGTTGACAAGGGGGGTGTGCGTGAGTTTGTTTACAAGGGGGGTGTGCGTGAGTTTGTTGACAAGGAGGGTGTGCGTGAGTTTGTTGACAAGGGGGGTGTGCGTGAGTTTGTTGACAAGGGAGGGTGTGCCTGAGTTTGTTGACAAGGGGGGTGTGCGTGAGTTTGTTGACAAGGGGGTGTGCGTGAGTTTGTTGACAAGGGGGGTGTGCGTGAGTTTGTTGACAAGGGGGGGTGTGCGTGAGTTTGTTGACAAGGGGGGTGTGCGTGAGTTTGTTGACAAGGGGGGTGTGCGTGAGTTTGTTGACAAGGGGGGTGTGCGTGAGTTTGTTGACAAGGGAGGGTGTGCGTGAGTTTGTTGACAAGGGGGGTGTGCGTGAGTTTGTTGACAAGGGGGTGTGCGTGAGTTTGTTGACAAGGGGGGTGTGCGTGAGTTTGTTGACAAGGGGGGGTGTGCGTGAGTTTGTTGACAAGGGGGGTGTGCGTGAGTTTGTTGACAAGGGGGGTGTGCGGGAGTTTGTTGACAAGGGGGGTGTGCGTGAGTTTGTTGACAAGGGAGGGTGTGCGTGAGTTTGTTGACAAGGGGGGTGTGCGTGAGTTTGTTGACAAGGGGGTGTGCGTGAGTTTGTTGACAATGGGGGTGTGCGTGAGTTTGTTGACAAGGGGGGTGTGCGTGAGTTTGTTGACAAGGGGGGTGTGCGTGAGTTTGTTGACAAGGGGGGTGTGCGTGAGTTTGTTGACAAAGGGGGTGTGCGTGAGTTTGTTGACAAGGGAGGGTGTGCGTGAGTTTGTTAACAAGGGGGGTGTGCGTGAGTTTGTTGACAAGGGGGGTGTGCGTGAGTTTGTTGACAAGGGGGGTGTGCGTGAGTTTGTTGACAAGGGGGGGTGTGCGTGAGGTTGTTCACAAGGGGGGTGTGCGTGAGTTTGTTGACAAGGGGGGTTTGCGTGAGTTTGTTGACAAGGGGGGTGTGCGTGAGTTTGTTGACAAGGGAGGGTGTGCGTGAGTTTGTTGACAAGGGGGGTGTGCGTGAGTTTGTTGACAAGGGGGGGTGTGCGTGAGTTTGTTGACAAGGGGGGGTGTGCGTGAGTTTGTTGACAAGGGGGTGTGCGTGAGTTTGTTGACAAGGGGGGTGTGCGTGAGTTTGTTGACAAGGGAGGGTGTGCGTGAGTTTGTTGACAAGGGGGTGTGTGTGAGTTTGTTGACAAGGGGGGTGTGCGTGAGTTTGTTGACAAGGGGGGTGTGCGTGTGTTTGTTGACAAGGGGGGGTTGTGTGTGAGTTTGTTGACAAAGGGGGTGTGCGTGAGTTTGTTGACAAGGGGGGTGTGCGTGAGTTTGTTGACAAGGAGGATGTGCGTGAGTTTGTTGACAAGGGGGGTGTGCGTGAGTTTGTTGACAAGGGGGTGTGCGTGAGTTTGTTGACAAGGGAGGTGTGCGTGAGTTTGTTGACAAGGGGGGTGTGCGTGAGTTTGTTGACAAGGGGGGTGTGCGTGAGTTTGTTGACAAGGGGGGGTGTGCGTGAGTTTGTTGACAAGGGGGGTGTGCGTGAGTTTGTTGACAAGGGGGGGTGTGCGTGAGTTTGTTGACAAGGGGGGTGTGCGTGAGTTTGTTGACAAGGGGGGTGTGCGTGAGTTTGTTGACAAGGGGGGTGTGCGTGAGTTTGTTGACAAGGGGGTGTGCGTGAGTTTGTTGACAAGGGGGTGTGCGTGAGTTTGTTGACAAGGGGGGTGTGCGTGAGTTTGTTGACAAGGGGGGTGTGCGTGAGTTTGTTGACAAGGGGGGGTGTGCGTGAGTTTGTTGACAAGGGGGGGTGTGCGTGAGTTTGTTGACAAGGGGGGGTGTGCGTGAGTTTGTTGACAAGGGGGGTGTGCGTGAGTTTGTTGACAAGGGGGGGTGTGCGTGAGTTTGTTGACAAGGGGGGGTGTGCGTGAGTTTGTTGACAGGGGGGGTGTGCGTGAGTTTGCTGACAGGGGGGGTGTGCGTGAGTTTGTTGACAAGGGGGTGTGCGTGAGTTTGTTGACAAGGGGGGTGTGCGTGAGTTTGTTGACAAGGGGGTGTGCGTGAGTTTGTTGACAAGGGGGGTGTGCGTGAGTTTGTTGACAAGGGGGGTGTGCGTGAGTTTGTTGACAAGGGGGGGTGTGCGTGAGTTTGTTGACAAGGGGGGTGTGCGTGAGTTTGTTGACAAGGGGGGTGTGCGTGTGTTTGTTGACAAGGGGGGGTGTGCGTGAGTTTGTTGACAAGGGGGGGTGTGCGTGAGTTTGTTGACAAGGGGGGTGTGCGTGAGTTTGTTGACAAGGTGGGTGTGCGTGAGTTTCTTGACTAGGGGGTGTGCGTGAGTTTGTTGACAAGGGGGGGTGTGCGTGAGTTTGTTGACAAGGGGGGGTGTGCGTGAGTTTGTTGACAAGGGGGGGTGTGCGTGAGTTTGTTGACAAGGGGGGTGTGCGTGAGTTTGTTGACAAGGGGGGGTGTGCGTGAGTTTGTTGACAAGGGGGGGGTGTGAGTGAGTTTGTTGACAAGGGGGGTGTGCGTGAGTTTGTTGACAATGGGGGGTGTGCGTTAATTTGTTGACAAGGGGTGAGTGCGTGAGTTTGTTGACAAGAGGGGGTGTGCGTGAGTTTGTTGACAAGGGGGGTGTGCGTGAGTTTGTTGACAAGGGGGGTGTGCTTGAGTTTGTTGACAAGGGAGGGTGTGCGTGAGTTTGTTGACAAGGGGGGTGTGCGTGAGTTTGTTGACAAGGGGGGTGTGCGTGAGTTTGTTGATAAGGGGGGGTGTGCGTGAGTTTGTTGACAAGGGGGGGTGTGCGTGAGTTTGTTGACAAGGGGGGTGTGCGTGAGTTTGTTGACAAGGGGGGGTGTGCGTGAGTTTGTTGACAAGGAGGGTGTGCGTGAGTTTGTTGACAAGGGGGGTGTGCGTGAGTTTGTTGACAAGGGTGGGTGTGCGTGAGTTTGTTGACAAGGGGGGTGTGCGTGAGTTTGTTGACAAGGGGGGTGTGCGTGAGTTTGTTGACAAGGGAGGGTGTGCCTGAGTTTGTTGACAAGGGGGGTGTGCGTGAGTTTGTTGACAAGGGGGTGTGCGTGAGTTTGTTGACAAGGGGGGGTGTGCGTGAGTTTGTTGACAAGGGGGGTGTGCGTGAGTTTGTTGACAAGGGGGGTGTGCGTGAGTTTGTTGACAAGGGGGGTGTGCGTGAGTTTGTTGACGAGGGGGTGTGCGTGAGTTTGTTGACAAGGGGGGTGTGCGTGAGTTTGTTGACAAGGGGGGGTGTGCGTGAGTTTGTTGACAAGGGGGGTGTGCGTGAGTTTGTTGACAAGGGGGGTGTGCGTGAGTTTGTTGATAAGGGGGGGTGTGCGTGAGTTTGTTGACAAGGGGGGTGTGCGTGAGTTTGTTGACAAGGGGGGTGTGCGTGAGTTTGACAAGGGGGGTGTGCGTGAGTTTGTTGACAAGGGAGGGGTGTGCGTGAGTTTGTTGACAAGGGGGGGGTGTGCGTGAGTTTGTTGACAAGGGGGGTGTGCGTGAGTTTGTTGACAAGGTGGGGTGTGCGTGAGTTTGTTGACAAGGGGGGTGTGCGTGAGTTTGTTGACAAGGGGGGTGTGCGTGAGTTTGTTGACAAGGGGGGTGTGCGTGAGTTTGTTGACAAGGAGGGTGTGCGTGAGTTTGTTGACAAGGGGGGTGTGCCTGAGTTTGTTGACAAGGGGGGTGTGCGTGAGTTTGTTGACAAGGGGGTGTGCGTGAGTTTGTTGACAAGGGGGGTGTGCGTGAGTTTGTTGACAAGGGGGGTGTGCGTGAGTTTGTTGACAAGGGGGGGTGTGCGTGAGTTTGTTGACAAGGGGGGTGTGCGTGAGTTTGTTGACAAGGGGGGTGTGCGTGAGTTTGTTGACAAGGGGGGTGTGCGTGAGTTTGTTGACAAGGAGGGTGTGCGTGAGTTTGTTGACAAGGGGGATGTGCGTGAGTTTGTTGACAAGGGAGGGTGTGCGTGAGTTTGTTGACAAGGGGGGGTGTGCGTGAGTTTGTTGACAAGGGGGGGTGTGCGTGAGTTTGTTGACAAGGGGGGTGTGCGTGAGTTTGTTGACAGAGGGGGTGTGCGTGAGTTTGTTGACAAGGGGGGTGTGCGTGAGTTTGTTGACAAGGGGGGTGTGCGTGAGTTTGTTGACAAGGAGGGTGTGCGTGAGTTTGTTGACAAGGGGGGTGTGCGTGAGTTTGTTGACAAGGGAGGGTGTGCCTGAGTTTGTTGACAAGGGGGGTGTGCGTGAGTTTGTTGACAAGGGGGTGTGCGTGAGTTTGTTGACAAGGGGGGTGTGCGTGAGTTTGTTGACAAGGGGGGGTGTGCATGAGTTTGTTGACAAGGGGGGTGTGCGTGAGTTTGTTGACAAGGGGGGTGTGCGTGAGTTTGTTGACAAGGGGGGTGTGCGTGAGTTTGTTGACAAGGGGGGTGTGCGTGAGTTTGTTGACAAGGGGGGTGTGCGTGAGTTTGTTGACAAGGGGGGGTGTGCGTGAGTTTGTTGACAAGGAGGGTGTGCGTGAGTTTGTTGACAAGGGGGGTGTGCGTGAGTTTGTTGACAAGGGAGTGTGTGCGTGAGTTTGTTGACAAGGGGGTGTGTGCGTGAGTTTGTTGACAAGGGGGGTGTGCGTGAGTTTGTTGACAAGGGGGGGTGTGCGTGAGTTTGTTGACAAGGGGGGGTGTGCGTGAGTTTGTTGACAAGGGGGTGTGCGTGAGTTTGTTGACAAGGGGGGTGTGCGTGAGTTTGTTGACAGGGGGGGTGTGCGTGAGTTTGTTGACAAGGAGGGTGTGCGTGAGTTTGTTGACAAGGGGGGTGTGCGTGAGTTTGTTGACAAGGGAGGGTGTGCCTGAGTTTGTTGACAAGGGGGGTGTGAGTGAGTTTGTTGACAAGGGGGTGTGCGTGAGTTTGTTGACAAGGGGGGTGTGCGTGAGTTTGTTGACAAGGGGGGTGTGCGTGAGTTTGTTGACAAGGGGGGTGTGCGTGAGTTTGTTGACAAGGGGGGTGTGCGTGAGTTTGTTGACAAGGGGGGGTGTGCGTGAGTTGTGACAATGGGGGTGTGCGTGAGTTTGTTGACAAGGGGGGTGTGCGTGAGTTTGTTGACAAGGGGGGTGTGCGTGAGTTTGTTGACAAGGGGGGGTGTGCGTGAGTTTGTTGACAAGGGGGGTGTGCGTGAGTTTGTTGACAAGGGGGGTGTGCGTGAGTTTGTTGACAAGGGGGGTGTGCGTGAGTTTGTTGACAAGGAGGGGTGTGCGTGAGTTTGTTGACAAGGGGGGGTGTGCGTGAGTTTGTTGACAAGGTGGGGTGTGCGTGAGTTTGTTGACAAGGGGGGTGTGCGTGAGTTTGTTGACAAGGGGGGTGTGCGTGAGTTTGTTGACAAGGGGGGGTGTGCGTGAGTTTGTTGACAAGGGGGGTGTGCGTGAGTTTGTTGACAAGGGGGGTGTGCGTGAGTTTGTTGACAAGGGAGGGTGTGCCTGAGTTTGTTGACAAGGGGGGTGTGCGTGAGTTTGTTGACAAGGGGGTGTGCGTGAGTTTGTTGACAAGGGGGGTGTGCGTGAGTTTGTTGACAAGGGGGGGTGTGCGTGAGTTTGTTGACAAGGGGGGTGTGCGTGAGTTTGTTGACAAGGGGGTGTGTGCGTGAGTTTGTTGACAAGGGGGGTGTGCGTGAGTTTGTTGACAAGGGAGGGTGTGCGTGAGTTTGTTGACAAGGGGGGTGTGCGTGAGTTTGTTGACAAGGGGGTGTGCGTGAGTTTGTTGACAAGGGGGGTGTGCGTTAGTTTGTTGACAAGGGGGGGTGTGCGTGAGTTTGTTGACAAGGGGGGTGTGCGTGAGTTTGTTGACAAGGGGGGTGTGCGTGAGTTTGTTGACAAGGGAGGGTGTGCGTGAGTTTGTTGACAAGGGGGGTGTGCGTGAGTTTGTTGACAAGGGGGGTGTGCGTGAGTTTGTTGACAAGGGGGGTGTGCGTGAGTTTGTTGACAAGGGGGGTGTGCGTGAATTTGTTGACAAGGAGGGTGTGCGTGAGTTTGTTGACAAGGGGGGTGTGCGTGAGTTTGTTGACAAGGGGGTGTGCGTGAGTTTGTTGACAAGGGGGGTGTGCGTGAGTTTGTTGACAAGGGGGGTGTGCGTGAGTTTGTTGACAAGGGGGGTGTGCGTGAGTTTGTTGACAAGGGGGGTGTGCGTGAGTTTGTTGACAAGGGGGGTGTGCGTGAGTTTGTTGACAAGGGAGGTGTGCCTGAGTTTGTTGACAAGGGGGGTGTGCGTGAGTTTGTTGACAAGGGGGTGTGCGTGAGTTTGTTGACAAGGGGGGTGTGCGTGAGTTTGTTGACAAGGGGGGTGTGCGTGAGTTTGTTGACAAGGGGGGTGTGCGTGAGTTTGTTGACAAGGGGGGTGTGCGTGAGTTTGTTGACAAGGGGGGTGTGCGTGAGTTTGTTGACAAGGGAGGGTGTGCGTGAGTTTGTTGACAAGGGGGGTGTGCGTGAGTTTGTTGACAAGGGGGGTGTGCGTGAGTTTGTTGACAAGGGGGGTGTGCGTTAGTTTGTTGACAAGGGGGGGTGTGCGTGAGTTTGTTGACAAGTGGGGTGTGCGTGAGTTTGTTGACAAGGGGGGTGTGCGTGAGTTTGTTGACAAGGGAGGTGTGCGTGAGTTTGTTGACAAGGGGGGTGTGCGTGAGTTTGTTGACAAGGGGGGTGTGCGTGAGTTTGTTGACAAGGGGGGTGTGCGTGAGTTTGTTGACAAGGGGGTGTGCGTGAATTTGTTGACAAGGAGGGTGTGCGTGAGTTTGTTGACAAGGGGGGTGTGCGTGAGTTTGTTGACAAGGGGGGTGTGCGTGAGTTTGTTGACAAGGGAGGTGTGCGTGAGTTTGTTGACAAGGGGGGTGTGCGTGAGTTTGTTGACAAGGGGGGTGTGCGTGAGTTTGTTGACAAGGGGGGGTGTGCGTGAGTTTGTTGACAAGGGGGGTGTGCGTGAGTTTGTTGACAAGGGGGGTTGTGCGTGAGTTTGTTGACAAGGGGGGGTGTGCGTGAGTTTGTTGACAAGGGGGGTGTGCGTGAGTTTGTTGACAAGGGGGTGTGCGTGAGTTTGTTGACAAGGGGGGTGTGCGTGAGTTTGTTGACAAGGGGGTGTGCGTGAGTTTGTTGACAAGGGGGGTGTGCGTGAGTTTGTTGACAAGGGGGGTGTGCGTGAGTTTGTTGACAAGGGGGGTGTGCGTGAGTTTGTTGACAAGGGGGGTGGTTGTGCGTGAGTTTGTTGACAAGGGGGGTGTGCGTGAGTTTGTTGACAAGGGGGGGGGTTGTGCGTGAGTTTGTTGACAAGGGGGGTGTGCGTGAGTTTGTTGACAAGGGGGGGTGTGCGTGAGTTTGTTGACAAGGGGGGGTGTGCGTGAGTTTGTTGACAAGGGGGTGTGCGTGAGTTTGTTGACAAGGGGAGTGTGCGTGAGTTTGTTGACAAGGGGGGGTGTGCGTGAGTTTGTTGACAAGGGGGTGTGCGTGAGTTTGTTGACAAGGGGGGTGTGCGTGAGTTTGTTGACAAGGGGGGTGTGCGTGAGTTTGTTGACAAGGGGGGTGTGCGTGAGTTTGTTGACAAGGGGGGTGTGCGTGAGTTTCTTGACTAGGGGGTGTGCGTGAGTTTGTTGACAAGGGGGGTGTGCGTGAGTTTGTTGACAAGGGGGGGTGTGTGTGAGTTTGTTGACAAGGGGGGTGGTGCGTGAGTTTGTTGACAAGGGGGGGTGTGCGTGAGTTTGTTGACAAGGTGGGGTGTGCGTGAGTTTGTTGACAAGGGGGGGTGTGCGTGAGTTTGTTGACAAGGGGAGTGTGAGTGAGTTTGTTGACAAGGGGGTGTGCGTGAGTTTGTTGACAAGGGGGTGTGCGTGAGTTTGTTGACAAGGGGGGTGTGCGTGAGTTTGTTGACAAGGGGGGTGTGCGTGAGTTTGTTGACAAGGGGGTGTGCGTGAGTTTGTTGACAATGGGGTGTGCGTTAATTTGTTGACAAGGGGAGTGTGCGTGAGTTTGTTGACAAGAGGGGGTGTGCGTGAGTTTGTTGACAAGGGGGGTGTGCGTGAGTTTGTTGACAAGGGGGGTGTGCTTGAGTTTGTTGACAAGGGAGGGTGTGCGTGAGTTTGTTGACAAGGGGGGTGTGCGTGAGTTTGTTGACAAGGGGGGTGTGCGTGAGTTTGTTGACAAGGAGGGGTGTGCGTGAGTTTGTTGACAAGGGGGGTGTGCGTGAGTTTGTTACAAGTGCGGTGTGCGTGAGTTTGTTGACAAGGAGGGTGTGCGTGAGTTTGTTGACAAGGGGGGTGTGCGTGAGTTTGTTGACAAGGGGGGTGTGCGTTGAGTTTGTTGACAAGGGGGGTGTGCGTGAGTTTGTTGACAAGGGGGGTGTGCGTGAGATTGTTGACAAGGGAGGGTGTGCGTGAGTTTGTTGACAAGGGGGGTGTGCGTGAGTTTGTTGACAAGGTGGGGTGTGCGTGAGTTTGTTGACAAGGTGGGTGTGCGTGAGTTTCTTGACTAGGGGGTGTGCGTGAGCTTTGTTGACAAGGGGGGTGTGCGTGAGTTTGTTGACAAGGGGGTGTGCGTGAGTTTGTTGACAAGGGGGGTGTGCGTGAGTTTGTTGACAAGGGGGGTGTGCGTGAGTTTGTTGACAAGGGGGGTGTGCGTGAGTTTGTTGACAAGGGGGGTGTGCGTGAGTTTGTTGACAAGGGGGGTGTGCGTGAGTTTGTTGACAAGGGGGGGTGTGCGTGAGTTTGTTGACAAGGGGGGGTGTGCGTGAGTTTGTTGACAAGGGGGGTGTGCGTGAGTTTGTTGACAAGGGGGGTGTGCGTGAGTTTGTTGACAAGGGGGTTGTGCGTGAGTTGTTGACAAGGAGGGTGTGCGTGAGTTTGTTGACAAGTGGGGTGTGCGTGAGTTTGTTGACAAGGGTGGGTGTGCGTGAGTTTGTTGACAAGGGGGTGTGCGTGAGTTTGTTGACAAGGGGGGTGTGCGTGAGTTTGTTGACAAGGGTGGGTGTGCCGTGAGTTTGTTGACAAGGGGGGGTGTGCGTGAGTTTGTTGACAAGGGGGGTGTGCGTGAGTTTGTTGACAAGGGGGGGTGTGCGTGAGTTTGTTGACAAGGGTGGTGTGCGTGAGTTTGTTGACAAGGGGGGTGTGCGTGAGTTTGTTGACAAGGAGGGTGTGCGTGAGTTTGTTGACAAGGGGGTGTGCGTGAGTTTGTTGACAAGGGGGGTGTGCGTGAGTTTGTTGACAAGGGGGGGTGTGCGTGAGTTTGTTGACAAGGGGGGTGTGCGTGAGTTTGTTGACAAGGGGGGTGTGCGTGAGTTTGTTGACAAGGGGGGTGTGCGTGAGTTTGTTGACAAGGGGGGTGTGCGTGAGTTTGTTGACAAGGGGGGTGTGCGTGAGTTTGTTGACAAGGAGGGTGTGCGTGAGTTTGTTGACAAGGGGGGTGTGCGTGAGTTTGTTGACAAGGGGGGTGTGCGTGAGTTTGTTGACAAGGGAGGGTGTGCGTGAGTTTGTTGACAAGGGGGGGTGTGCGTGAGTTTGTTGACAAGGGGGGGTGTGCGTGAGCTTGTTGACAAGGTGGGGTGTGCGTGAGTTTGTTGACAAGGGGGGTGTGCGTGAGTTTGTTGACAAGGGGGGGTGTGCGTGAGTTTGTTGACAGGGGGGGTGTGCGTGAGTTTGTTGACAAGGGGGTGTGCGTGAGTTGTTGACAAGGGGGGTGTGCGTGAGTTTGTTGACAAGGGGGGTGTGCGTGAGTTTGTTGACAAGGGGGTGTGCGTGTGTTTGTTGACAAGGGGGGTGTGCGTGAGTTTGTTGACAAGGGGGGGTGTGCGTGAGTTTGTTGACAAGGGGGTGTGCGTGAGTTTGTTGACAAGGTGGGTGTGCGTGAGTTTCTTGAGTAGGGGGTGTGCGTGAGTTTGTTGACAAGGGGGGGTGTGCGTGAGTTTGTTGACAAGGGGGGGTGTGCGTGAGTTTGTTGACAAGGGGGGTGTGCGTGAGTTTGTTGACAAGGTGGGGTGTGCGTGAGTTTGTTGACAAGGGGGGTGTGCGTGAGTTTGTTGACAAGGGGAGTGTGAGTGAGTTTGTTGACAAGGGGGTGTGCGTGAGTTTGTTGACAAGGGGGTGTGCGTGAGTTTGTTGACAAGGGGGGTGTGCTTGAGTTTGTTGACAAGGGGGGTGTGCGTGAGTTTGTTGACAAGGGGTGTGCGTGAGTTTGTTGACAATGGGGGTGTGCGTTAATTTGTTGACAAGGGGAGTGTGCGTGAGTTTGTTGACAAGGGGGGGTGTGCGTGAGATTGTTGACAAGGGGGGGTGTGCGTGAGATTGTTGACAAGGAGGGGTGTGCGTGAGTTTGTTGACAAGGGGGGTGTGCGTGAGTTTGTTGACAAGGTGGGGTGTGCGTGAGTTTGTTGACAAGGTGGGTGTGCGTGAGTTTCTTGACAAGGGGGTAGTGCGTGAGTTTGTTGACAAGGGGGTGTGTGCGTGAGTTTGTTGACAAGGGGGGTGTGCGTGAGTTTGTTGACAAGGGGGGGGGTGTGCGTGAGTTTGTTGACAAGGGGGGTGTGCGTGAGTTTGTTGACAAGGGGGGTGTGCGTGAGTTTGTTGACAAGGGGGGTGTGCGTGAGTTTGTTGACAAGGGGGGGTGTGCGTGAGTTTGTTGACAAGGGGGGGTGTGCGTGAGTTTGTTGACAAGGGGGGGTGTGCGTGAGTTTGTTGACAAGGGGGGTGTGCGTGAGTTTGTTGACAAGGGGGGTGTGCGTGAGTTTGTTGACAAGGGGTTGTGCGTGAGTTTGTTGACAAGGAGGGTGTGCGTGAGTTTGTTGACAAGGGGGGTGTGCGTGAGTTTGTTGACAAGGGTGGGTGTGCGTGAGTTTGTTGACAAGGGGGGTTGTGCGTGAGTTTGTTGACAAGGGGGGTGTGCGTGAGTTTGTTGACAAGGGAGGGTGTGCCTGAGTTTGTTGACAAGGGGGGTGTGCGTGAGTTTGTTGACAAGGGGGTGTGCGTGAGTTTGTTGACAAGGGGGGTGTGCGTGAGTTTGTTGTCAAGGGTGGGTGTGCGTGAGTTTGTTGACAAGGGGGGTGTGCGTGAGTTTGTTGACAAGGAGGGTGTGCGTGAGTTTGTTGACAAGGGGGTGTGCGTGAGTTTGTTGACAAGGGGGGTGTGCGTGAGTTTGTTGACAAGGGGGGGTGTGCGTGAGTTTGTTGACAAGGGGGGTGTGCGTGAGTTGTTGACAAGGGGGGTGTGCGTGAGTTTGTTGACAAGGGGGGTGTGCGAGAGTTTGTTGACAAGGGGGGTGTGCGTGAGTTTGTTGACAAGGGGGGTGTGCGTGAGTTTGTTGACAAGGAGGGTGTGCGTGAGTTTGTTGACAAGGGGGGTGTGCGTGAGTTTGTTGACAAGGGAGGGTGTGCGTGAGTTTGTTGACAAGGGGGGGTGTGCGTGAGTTTGTTGACAAGGGGGGGTGTGCGTGAGCTTGTTGACAAGGTGGGGTGTGCGTGAGTTTGTTGACAAGGGGGGTGTGCGTGAGTTTGTTGACAAGGGGGGTGTGCGTGAGTTTGTTGACAAGGGGGGTGTGCGTGAGTTTGTTGACAAGGAGGGTGTGCGTGAGTTTGTTGACAAGGGGGGGTGTGCGTGAGTTTGTTGACAAGGGAGGGTGTGCCTGAGTTTGTTGACAAGGGGGGTGTGCGTGAGTTTGTTGACAAGGGGGTGTGCGTGAGTTTGTTGACAAGGGGGGTGTGCGTGAGTTTGTTGACAAGGGGGGTGTGCGTGAGTTTGTTGACAAGGGGGGGTGTGCGTGAGTTTGTTGACAAGGGGGGTTGTGCGTGAGTTTGTTGACAAGGGGGGGTGTGCGTGAGTTTGTTGACAAGGGGGGTGTGCGTGAGTTTGTTGACAAGGGAGGGTGTGCGTGAGTTTGTTGACAAGGGGGGTGTGCGTGAGTTTGTTGACAAGGGGGGTGTGCGTGAGTTTGTTGACAAGGGGGGTGTGCGTGAGTTTGTTGACAAGGGGGGATGTGCGTGAGTTTGTTGACAAGGTGGGGTGTGCGTGAGTTTGTTGACAAGGGGGGTGTGCGTGAGTTTGTTGACAAGGGGGGGTGTGCGTGAGTTTGTTGACAAGGGGGGTGTGCGTGAGTTTGTTGACAAGGGGGGTGTGCGTGAGTTTGTTGACAAGGAGGGTGTGCGTGAGTTTGTTGACAAGGGGGGTGTGCGTGAGTTTGTTGACAAGGGGGGTGTGCGTGAGTTTGTTGACAAGGGAGGGTGTGCCGTGAGTTTGTTGACAAGGGGGGTGTGCGTGAGTTTGTTGACAAGGGGGGTGTGCGTGAGTTTGTTGACAAGGGGGGTGTGCGTGAGTTTGTTGACAAGGGGGGGGTGTGCGTGAGTTTGTTGACAAGGGGGGTGTGCGTGAGTTTGTTGACAAGGGGGTGTGCGTGAGTTTGTTGACAAGGGGGGTGTGCGTGAGTTTGTTGACAAGGGGGGTGTGCGTGAGTTTGTTGACAAGGGGGGTGTGCGTGAGTTGTTGACAAGGGGGGGTGTGCGTGAGTTTGTTGACAAGGGGGGGTGTGCTGTGTGAGGGTTTGTTGACAAGGGGGGTGTGCGTGAGTTTGTTGACAAGGGGGGTGTGCGTGAGTTTGTTGACAAGGGGGGGTGTGCGTGAGTTTGTTGACAAGGGAGGGTGTGCGTGAGTTTGTTGACAAGGGGGGTGTGCGTGAGTTTGTTGACAAGGGGGGTGTGCGTGAGTTTGTTGACAAGGGGGGTGTGCGTGAGTTTGTTGACAAGGGGGGTGTGCGTGAGTTTGTTGACAAGGGGGGTGTGCGTGAGTTTGTTGACAAGGGGGGGTGTGCGTGAGTTTGTTGACAAGGGGGGTGTGCGTGAGTTTGTTGACAAGGGGGGTGTGCGTGAGTTTGTTGACAAGGGGGTGTGCGTGAGTTTGTTGACAAGGGGGGTGTGCGTGAGTTTGTTGACAAGGGGGGTGTGCGTGAGTTTGTTGACAAGGGGGGTGTGCGTGAGTTTGTTGACAAGGGGGGTGTGCGTGAGTTTGTTGACAAGGGGGGTGTGCGTGAGTTTGTTGACAAGGGGGGGTGTGCGTGAGTTTGTTGACAAGGGGGGGTGTGCGTGAGTTTGTTGACAAGGGGGGTGTGCGTGAGTTTGTTGACAAGGGGGGTGTGCGTGAGTTTGTTGACAAGGGGGGGTGTGCGTGAGTTTGTTGACAAGGGGGGTGTGCGTGAGTTTGTTGACAAGGGGGGTGTGCGTGAGTTTGTTGACAAGGGGGGTGTGCGTGAGTTTGTTGACAAGGGGGGTGTGCGTGAGTTTGTTGACAAGGGGGGTGTGCGTGAGTTTGTTGACAAGGGGGGTGTGCGTGAGTTTGTTGACAAGGGGGGTGTGCGTGAGTTTGTTGACAAGGGGGTGTGCGTGAGTTTGTTGACAAGGGGGGTGTGCGTGAGTTTGTTGACAAGGGGGTGTGCGTGAGTTTGTTGACAAGGGGGGTGTGCGTGAGTTTGTTGACAAGGGGGGTGTGCGTGAGTTTGTTGACAAGGGGGGTGTGCGTGAGTTTGTTGACAAGGGGGGTGTGCGTGAGTTTGTTGACAAGGGGGTGTGCGTGAGTTTGTTGACAAGGGAGGGTGTGCGTGAGTTTGTTGACAAGGGGGGTGTGCGTGAGTTTGTTGACAAGGGGTGTGCGTGAGTTTGTTGACAAGGGGGGTGTGCGTGAGTTTGTTGACAAGGGGGTGTGCGTGAGTTTGTTGACAAGGGGGTGTGCGTGAGTTTGTTGACAAGGGGGGTGTGCGTGAGTTTGTTGACAAGGGAGGGTGTGCGTGAGTTTGTTGACAAGGGGGGTGTGCGTGAGTTTGTTGACAAGGGGGGTGTGCGTGAGTTTGTTGACAAGGGGGGGTGTGCGTGAGTTTGTTGACAAGGGGGGTGTGCGTGAGTTTGTTGACAAGGGGGGGTGTGCGTGAGTTTGTTGACAAGGGGGTGTGCGTGAGTTTGTTGACAAGGGGGGGTGTGCGTGAGTTTGTTGACAAGGGGGTGTGCGTGAGTTGTTGACAAGGGGGTGGCGTGAGTTTGTTGACAAGGGGGTGTGCGTGAGTTTGTTGACAAGGGGGGTGTGCGTGAGTTTGTTGACAAGGGGGGTTGTGCGTGAGTTTGTTGACAAGGGGGTGTGTGCGTGAGTTTGTTGACAAGGGGGGTGTGCGTGAGTTTGTTGACAAGGGGGGTGTGCGTGAGTTTGTTGACAAGGGGGGTGTGCGTGAGTTTGTTGACAAGGGGGGTGTGCGTGAGTTTGTTGACAAGGGGGGTGTGCGTGAGTTTGTTGACAAGGGGGGGTGTTGCGTGGTGAGTTTGTTGACAAGGGGGGTGTGCGTGAGTTTGTTGACAAGGGGGGTGTGCGTGAGTTTGTTGACAAGGGGGGGTGTGCGTGAGTTTGTTGACAAGGGGGGTGTGCGTGAGTTTGTTGACAAGGGGGGTGTGCGTGAGTTTGTTGACAAGGGGGGTGTGCGTGAGTTTGTTGACAAGGGGGGGTGTGCGTGAGTTTGTTGACAAGGGGGGTGTGCGTGAGTTTGTTGACAAGGGGGGTGTGCGTGAGTTTGTTGACAAGGGGGGGTGTGCGTGAGTTTGTTGACAAGGGGGGTGTGCGTGAGTTTGTTGACAAGGGGGTGTGCGTGAGTTTGTTGACAAGGGGGTGTGCGTGAGTTTGTTGACAAGGGGGGTGTGCGTGAGTTTGTTGACAAGGGGGGTGTGCGTGAGTTGTTGACAAGGGGGGGTGTGCGTGAGTTTGTTGACAAGGGGGGTGTGCGTGAGTTTGTTGACAAGGGGGGTGTGCGTGAGTTTGTTGACAAGGGGGGTGTGCGTGAGTTTGTTGACAAGGGGGGTGTGCGTGAGTTTGTTGACAAGGGGGGTGTGCGTGAGTTTGTTGACAAGGGGGTGTGCGTGAGTTTGTTGACAAGGGGGGTGTGCGTGAGTTTGTTGACAAGGGGGGTGTGCGTGAGTTTGTTGACAAGGGGGGTGTGCGTGAGTTTGTTGACAAGGGGGGTGTGCGTGAGTTTGTTGACAAGGGGGTGTGCGTGAGTTTGTTGACAAGGGGGGTGTGCGTGAGTTTGTTGACAAGGGGGGTGTGCGTGAGTTTGTTGACAAGGGGGGTGTGCGTGAGTTTGTTGACAAGGGGGGTGTGCGTGAGTTTGTTGACAAGGGGGTGTGCGTGAGTTTGTTGACAAGGGGGTGTGCGTGAGTTTGTTGACAAGGGGGGTGTGCGTGAGTTTGTTGACAAGGAGGGTGTGCGTGAGTTTGTTGACAAGGGGGGTGTGCGTGAGTTTGTTGACAAGGGGGGTGTGCGTGAGTTTGTTGACAAGGGGGGTGTGCGTGAGTTTGTTGACAAGGGGGGTGTGCGTGAGTTTGTTGACAAGGGGGGTGTGCGTGAGTTTGTTGACAAGGGGGGTGTGCGTGAGTTTGTTGACAAGGGGGGTGTGCGTGAGTTTGTTGACAAGGGGGGTGTGCGTGAGTTTGTTGACAAGGGAGGGTGTGCGTGAGTTTGTTGACAAGGGGGGGTGTGCGTGAGTTTGTTGACAAGGGGGGGTGTGCGTGAGTTTGTTGACAAGGGGGGTGTGCGTGAGTTTGTTGACAAGGGGGGTGTGCGTGAGTTTGTTGACAAGGGGGGTGTGCGTGAGTTTGTTGACAAGGGGGGTGTGCGTGAGTTTGTTGACAAGGGGGGTGTGCGTGAGTTTGTTGACAAGGGGGGTGTGCGTGAGTTTGTTGACAAGGGGGGTGTGCGTGAGTTTGTTGACAAGGGGGGTGTGCGTGAGTTTGTTGACAAGGGGGGTGTGCGTGAGTTTGTTGACAAGGGGGGTGTGCGTGAGTTTGTTGACAAGGGGGGTGTGCGTGAGTTTGTTGACAAGGGGGGTGTGCGTGAGTTTGTTGACAAGGGGGGGTGTGCGTGAGTTTGTTGACAAGGGGGGTGTGCGTGAGTTTGTTGACAAGGGGGGTGTGCGTGAGTTTGTTGACAAGGGGGGTGTGCGTGAGTTTGTTGACAAAGGGGGGTGTGTGCGTGAGTTTGTTGACAAGGGGGGGTGTGCGTGAGTTTGTTGACAAGGGGGGTGTGCGTGAGTTTGTTGACAAGGGGGGTGTGCGTGAGTTTGTTGACAAGGGGGGGTGTGCAGTGAGTTTGTTGACAAGGGGGGTGTGCGTGAGTTTGTTGACAGGGGGGTGTGCGTGAGTTTGATGACAAGGGGGGTGTGCGTGAGTTTGTTGACAAGGTGGTGAGAGGGTGTGCGTGAGTTTGTTGACAAGGGGGGTGTGCGTGAGTTTGTTGACAAGGGGGGTGTGCGTGAGTTTGTTGACAAGGGAGGTGTGCGTGAGTTTGTTGACAAGGGGGGTGTGCGTGAGTTTGTTGACAAGGGGGGTGTGCGTGAGTTTGTTGACAAGGGAGGGTGTGCGTGAGTTTGTTGACAAGGGGGGGTGTGCGTGAGTTTGTTGACAAGGGGGGATGTGCGTGAGCTTGTTGACAAGGTGGGGTGTGCGTGAGTTTGTTGACAAGGGGGGGTGTGCGTGAGTTTGTTGACAAGGGGGGGTGTGCGTGAGTTTGTTGACAAGGGGGGGGTGTGCGTGAGTTTGTTGACAAGGGGGGTGTGCGTGAGTTTGTTGACAAGGGGGGTGTGCGTGAGTTTGTTGACAAGGAGGGTGTGCGTGAGTTTGTTGACAAGGGGGGTGTGCGTGAGTTTGTTGACAAGGGAGGGTGTGCCTGAGTTTGTTGACAAGGGGGGTGTGCGTGAGTTTGTTGACAAGGGGGGTGTGCGTGAGTTTGTTGACAAGGGGGGGTGTGCGTGAGTTTGTTGACAAGGGGGGTGTGCGTGAGTTTGTTGACAAGGGGGGGTGTGCGTGAGTTTGTTGACAAGGGGGGGTGTGCGTGAGTTTGTTGACAAGGGGGGTGTGCGTGAGTTTGTTGACAAGGGGGGGTGTGCGTGAGTTTGTTGACAAGGAGGGTGTGCGTGAGTTTGTTGACAAGGGGGGTGTGCGTGAGTTTGTTGACAAGGGAGGGTGTGCGTGAGTTTGTTGACAAGGGGGGGTGTGCGTGAGTTTGTTGACAAGGGGGGGTGTGCGTGAGTTTGTTGACAAGGTGGGGTGTGCGTGAGTTTGTTGACAAGGGGGGTGTGCGTGAGTTTGTTGACAAGGGGGGTGTGCGTGAGTTTGTTGACAAGGGGGGTGTGCGTGAGTTTGTTGACAAGGAGGGTGTGCGTGAGTTTGTTGACAAGGGGGGTGTGCGTGAGTTTGTTGACAAGGGAGGGTGTGCGTGAGTTTGTTGACAAGGGGGGGTGTGCGTGAGTTTGTTGACAAGGGGGGTGTGCGTGAGTTTGTTGACAAGGGGGGTGTGCGTGAGTTTGTTGACAAGGGGGGGTGTGCGTGAGTTTGTTGACAAGGGGGGTGTGCGTGAGATTGTTGACAAGGGGGGTGTGCGTGAGTTTGTTGACAAGGGGGTGTGCGTGAGTTTGTTGACAAGGGGGGTGTGCGTGAGTTTGTTGACAAGGGGGGTGTGCGTGAGTTTGTTGACAAGGGGGGTGTGCGTGAGTTTGTTGACAAGGGGGGGTGTGCGTGAGTTTGTTGACAAGGGGGGTGTGCGTGAGTTTGTTGACAAGGGGGGTGTGCGTGAGTTTGTTGACAAGGGGGGGTGTGCGTGAGTTTGTTGACAAGGGGGGTGTGCGTGAGTTTGTTGACAAGGGGGGTGTGCGTGAGTTTGTTGACAAGGGGGGTGTGCGTGAGTTTGTTGACAAGGGGGGGTGTGCGTGAGTTTGTTGACAAGGGGGGTGTGCGTGAGTTTGCTTGACAAGGGGGGTGTGCGTGAGTTTGTTGACAAGGGGGGTGTGCGTGAGTTTGTTGACAAGGAGGGTGTGCGTGAGTTTGTTGACAAGGGGGGTGTGCGTGAGTTTGTTGACAAGGGAGGGTGTGCGTGAGTTTGTTGACAAGGGGGGGTGTGCGTGAGTTTGTTGACAAGGGGGGGTGTGCGTGAGTTTGTTGACAAGGTGGGGTGTGCGTGAGTTTGTTGACAAGGGGGGTGTGCGTGAGTTTGTTGACAAGGGGGGGTGTGCGTGAGTTTGTTGACAAGGAGGGTGTGCGTGAGTTTGTTGACAAGAGGGGTGTGCGTGAGTTTGTTGACAAGGGAGGGTGTGCCGTGAGTTTGTTGACAAGGGGGGTGTGCGTGAGTTTGTTGACAAGGGGGTGTGCGTGAGTTTGTTGACAAGGGGGGTGTGCGTGAGTTTGTTGACAAGGGGGGGTGTGCGTGAGTTTGTTGACAAGGGGGGGTGTGCGTGAGTTTGTTGACAAGGGGGGTGTGCGTGAGTTTGTTGACAAGGGGGGTGTGCGTGAGTTTGTTGACAAGGGGGGTGTGCGTGAGTTTGTTGACAAGGAGGGTGTGCGTGAGTTTGTTGACAAGGGGGGTGTGCGTGAGTTTGTTGACAAGGGAGGGTGTGCGTGAGTTTGTTGACAAGGGGGGGTGTGCGTGAGTTTGTTGACAAGGGGGGGTGTGCGTGAGTTTGTTGACAAGGTGGGGGTTGTGCGTGAGTTTGTTGACAAGGGGGGTGTGCGTGAGTTTGTTGACAAGGGGGGTGTGCGTGAGTTTGTTGACAAGGGGGGTGTGCGTGAGTTTGTTGACAAGGAGGGTGTGCGTGAGTTTGTTGACAAGGGGGGTGTGCGTGAGTTTGTTGACAAGGGAGGGTGTGCGTGAGTTTGTTGACAAGGGGGGGTGTGCGTGAGTTTGTTGACAAGGGGGGTGTGCGTGAGTTTGTTGACAAGGGGGGTGTGCGTGAGTTTGTTGACAAGGGGGGGTGTGCGTGAGTTTGTTGACAAGGGGGGGTGTGCGTGAGCTTTGTTGACAAGGGTGGGGTGTGCGTGAGTTTGTTGACAAGGGGGGGTGTGCGTGAGTTTGTTGACAAGGGGGGTGTGCGTGAGTTTGTTGACAAGGGGGGGTGTGCGTGAGTT
The DNA here is from genome assembly GCF_036971445.1 of Narcine bancroftii. Taxonomy (NCBI): domain Eukaryota; kingdom Metazoa; phylum Chordata; class Chondrichthyes; order Torpediniformes; family Narcinidae; genus Narcine; species Narcine bancroftii. Next base: position 175,110,992 of record NC_091472.1, read on the forward strand.
TGTTGACAAGGGGGGTGTGCGTGAGTTTGTTGACAAGGGGGGTGTGCGTGAGTTTGTTGACAAGGGGGGTGTGCGTGAGTTTGTTGACAAGGGGGGTGTGCGTGAGTTTGTTGACAAGGGGGTGTGCGTGAGTTTGTTGACAAGGGGGGGTGTGCGTGAGTTTGTTGACAAGGAGGGTGTGCGTGAGTTTGTTGACAAGGGGGTGTGCGTGAGTTTGTTGACAAGGGAGGGTGTGCTGAGTTTGTTGACAAGGGGGGTGTGCGTGAGTTTGTTGACAAGGGGTGTGCGTGAGTTTGTTGACAAGGGGGGTGTGCGTGAGTTTGTTGACAAGGGGGGTGTGCGTGAGTTTGTTGACAAGGGGGGGTGTGCGTGAGTTTGTTGACAAGGGGGGTGTGCGTGAGTTTGTTGACAAGGGGGGTGTGCGTGAGTTTGTTGACAAGGGGGGTGTGCGTGAGTTTGTTGACAAGGGGGGTGTGCGTGAGTTTGTTGACAAGGGGGGGTGTGCGTGAGTTTGTTGACAAGGGAGGGTGTGCGTGAGTTTGTTGACAAGGGGGGTGTGCGTGAGTTTGTTGACAAGGGAGGGTGTGCGTGAGTTTGTTGACAAGGGGGGTGTGCGTGAGTTTGTTGACAAGGGGGGTGTGCGTGAGTTTGTTGACAAGGGGGGGTGTGCGTGAGTTTGTTGACAAGGGGGGTGTGCGTGAGTTTGTTGACAAGGGGGGTGTGCGTGAGTTTGTTGACAAGGGGGGTGTGCGTGAGTTTGTTGACAAGGGGGGGTGTGCGTGAGTTTGTTGACAAGGGGGGTGTGCGTGAGTTTGTTGACAAGGGGGGTGTGCGTGAGTTTGTTGACAAGGGGGGTGTGCGTGAGTTTGTTGACAAGGGGGGTGTGCGTGAGTTTGTTGACAAGGGGGGTGTGCGTGAGTTTGTTGACAAGGGGGGTGTGCGTGAGTTTGTTGACAAGGGGGGGTGTGCGTGAGTTTGTTGACAAGGGGGGGTGTGCGTGAGTTTGTTGACAAGGGGGGTGTGCGTGAGTTTGTTGACAAGGGGGGTGTGCGTGAGTTTGTTGACAAGGGGGGGTGTGCGTGAGTTTGTTGACAAGGGGGGGTGTGCGTGAGTTTGTTGACAAGGGGGGGTGTGCGTGAGTTTGTTGACAAGGGGGGTGTGCGTGAGTTTGTTGACAAGGGGGGTGTGCGTGAGTTTGTTGACAAGGGGGGTGTGCGTGAGTTTGTTGACAAGGGGGGTGTGCGTGAGTTTGTTGACAAGGGGGGTGTGCGTGAGTTTGTTGACAAGGGGGGTGTGCGTGAGTTTGTTGACAAGGGGGGTGTGCGTGAGTTTGTTGACAAGGGGGGTGTGCGTGAGTTTGTTGACAAGGGGGGGTGTGCGTGAGTTTGTTGACAAGGGGGGTGTGCGTGAGTTTGTTGACAAGGGGGGTGTGCGTGAGTTTGTTGACAAGGGGGTGTGCGTGAGTTTGTTGACAAGGGGGGTGTGCGTGAGTTTGTTGACAAGGGGGGTGTGCGTGAGTTTGTTGACAAGGGGGGGTGTGCGTGAGTTTGTTGACAAGGGGGGGTGTGCGTGAGTTTGTTGACAAGGGGGGTGTGCGTGAGTTTGTTGACAAGGGGGGTTGTGCGTGAGTTTGTTGACAAGGGGGGTGTGCGTGAGTTTGTTGACAAGGGGGGGTGTGCGTGAGTTTTGTTGACAAGGGGGGTGTGCGTGAGTTTGTTGACAAGGGGGGTGTGCGTGAGTTTGTTGACAAGGGGGGTGTGCGTGAGTTTGTTGACAAGGGGGGTGTGCGTGAGTTTGTTGACAAGGGGGGGTGTGCGTGAGTTTGTTGACAAGGGGGGTGTGCGTGAGTTTGTTGACAAGGGAGGGTGTGCGTGAGTTTGTTGACAAGGGGGGTGTGCGTGAGTTTGTTGACAAGGGGGGTGTGCGTGAGTTTGTTGACAAGGGGGGTGTGCGTGAGTTTGTTGACAAGGGGGGTGTGCGTGAGTTTGTTGACAAGGGGGGTGTGCGTGAGTTTGTTGACAAGGGGGGGTGTGCGTGAGTTTGTTGACAAGGGGGGGTGTGCGTGAGTTTGTTGACAAGGGGGGTGTGCGTGAGTTTGTTGACAAGGGGGGGTGTGCGTGAGTTTGTTGACAAGGGGGGGTGTGCGTGAGTTTGTTGACAAGGGGGGTGTGCGTGAGTTTGTTGACAAGGGGGGTGTGCGTGAGTTTGTTGACAAGGGGGGTGTGCGTGAGTTTGTTGACAAGGGGGGTGTGCGTGAGTTTGTTGACAAGGGGGGTGTGCGTGAGTTTGTTGACAAGGGGGGGTGTGCGTGAGTTTGTTGACAAGGGGGGTGTGCGTGAGTTTGTTGACAAGGGGGGGTGTGCGTGAGTTTGTTGACAAGGGGGGTGTGCGTGAGTTTGTTGACAAGGGGGGGTGTGCGTGAGTTTGTTGACAAGGGGGGTGTGCGTGAGTTTGTTGACAAGGGGGGTGTGCGTGAGTTTGTTGACAAGGGGGTGTGCGTGAGTTTGTTGACAAGGGGGGTGTGCGTGAGTTTGTTGACAAGGGGGGTGTGCGTGAGTTTGTTGACAAGGGGGGGTGTGCGTGAGTTTGTTGACAAGGGGGGTGTGCGTGAGTTTGTTGACAAGGGGGGTGTGCGTGAGTTTGTTGACAAGGGGGGTGTGCGTGAGTTTGTTGACAAGGGGGGGTGTGCGTGAGTTTGTTGACAAGGGGGGTGTGCGTGAGTTTGTTGACAAGGGGGGTGTGCGTGAGTTTGTTGACAAGGGGGGTGTGCGTGAGTTTGTTGACAAGGGGGGTGTGCGTGAGTTTGTTGACAAGGGGGGGTGTGCGTGAGTTTGTTGACAAGGGGGGTGTGCGTGAGTTTGTTGACAAGGGGGGTGTGCGTGAGTTTGTTGACAAGGGGGGTGTGCGTGAGTTTGTTGACAAGGGGGGGTGTGCGTGAGTTTGTTGACAAGGGGGGGTGTGCGTGAGTTTGTTGACAAGGGGGGTGTGCGTGAGTTTGTTGACAAGGGGGGTGTGCGTGAGTTTGTTGACAAGGGGGGTGTGCGTGAGTTTGTTGACAAGGGTGTGTGCGTGAGTTTGTTGACAAGGGGGGTGTGCGTGAGTTTGTTGACAAGGGGGGTGTGCGTGAGTTTGTTGACAAGGGGGGTGTGCGTGAGTTTGTTGACAAGGGGGGTGTGCGTGAGTTTGTTGACAAGGGGGGGTGTGCGTGAGTTTGTTGACAAGGGGGGGTGTGCGTGAGTTTGTTGACAAGGGGGGGTGTGCGTGAGTTTGTTGACAAGGGGGGGTGTGCGTGAGTTTGTTGACAAGGGGGGTGTGCGTGAGTTTGTTGACAAGGGGGGGTGTGCGTGAGTTTGTTGACAAGGGGGGGTGTGCGTGAGTTTGTTGACAAGGGGGGTGTGCGTGAGTTTGTTGACAAGGGGGGTGTGCGTGAGTTTGTTGACAAGGGGGGGTGTGCGTGAGTTTGTTGACAGGGGGGGTGTGCGTGAGTTTGTTGACAAGGGGGGTGTGCGTGAGTTTGTTGACAAGGGGGGTGTGCGTGAGTTTGTTGACAAGGGGGGTGTGCGTGAGTTTGTTGACAAGGGGGGTGTGCGTGAGTTTGTTGACAAGGGGGGTGTGCGTGAGTTTGTTGACAAGGGGGGTGTGCGTGAGTTTGTTGACAAGGGGGGGTGTGTGCGTGAGTTTGTTGACAAGGGGGGTGTGCGTGAGTTTGTTGACAAGGGGGGTGTGCGTGAGTTTGTTGACAAGGGGGGTGTGCGTGAGTTTGTTGACAAGGGGGGTGTGCGTGAGTTTGTTGACAAGGGGGGTGTGCGTGAGTTTGTTGACAAGGGGGGTGTGCGTGAGTTTGTTGACAAGGGGGGTGTGCGTGAGTTTGTTGACAAGGGGGGTGTGCGTGAGTTTGTTGACAAGGGGGGTGTGCGTGAGTTTGTTGACAAGGGGGGTGTGCGTGAGTTTGTTGAGGGGTGTGCGTGAGTTTGTTGACAAGGGGGGTGTGCGTGAGTTTGTTGACAAGGGGGGGTGTGCGTGAGTTTGTTGACAAGGGGGGTGTGCGTGAGTTTGTTGACAAGGGGGGTGTGCGTGAGTTTGTTGACAAGGGGGGTGTGCGTGAGTTTGTTGACAAGGGGGGTGTGCGTGAGTTTGTTGACAAGGGGGGTGTGCGTGAGTTTGTTGACAAGGGGGTGTGCGTGAGTTTGTTGACAAGGGGGGGTGTGCGTGAGTTTGTTGACAAGGGGGGTGTGCGTGAGTTTGTTGACAAGGGGGGTGTGCGTGAGTTTGTTGACAAGGGGGGTGTGCGTGAGTTTGTTGACAAGGGGGTGTGCGTGAGTTTGTTGACAAGGGGGGTGTGCGTGAGTTTGTTGACAAGGGGGGTGTGCGTGAGTTTGTTGACAAGGGGGGTGTGCGTGAGTTTGTTGACAAGGGGGGGTGTGCGTGAGTTTGTTGACAAGGGGGGTGTGCGTGAGTTTGTTGACAAGGGGGGGTGTGCGTGAGTTTGTTGACAAGGGGGGGTGTGCGTGAGTTTGTTGACAAGGGGGTGTGCGTGAGTTTGTTGACAAGGGGGGTGTGCGTGAGTTTGTTGACAAGGGAGGGTGTGCGTGAGTTTGTTGACAAGGGGGGTGTGCGTGAGTTTGTTGACAAGGGGGGTGTGCGTGAGTTTGTTGACAAGGGGGGTGTGCGTGAGTTTGTTGACAAGGGGGGTGTGCGTGAGTTTGTTGACAAGGGGGGGTGTGCGTGAGTTTGTTGACAAGGGGGGTGTGCGTGAGTTTGTTGACAAGGGGGGTGTGCGTGAGTTTGTTGACAAGGGGGGTGTGCGTGAGTTTGTTGACAAGGGGGGTGTGCGTGAGTTTGTTGACAAGGGGGGTGTGCGTGAGTTTGTTGACAAGGGGGGTGTGCGTGAGTTTGTTGACAAGGGGGGTGTGCGTGAGTTTGTTGACAAGGGGGGTGTGCGTGAGTTTGTTGACAAGGGGGGTGTGCGTGAGTTTGTTGACAAGGGGGGTGTGCGTGAGTTTGTTGACAAGGGGGGGTGTGCGTGAGTTTGTTGACAAGGGGGGTGTGCGTGAGTTTGTTGACAAGGGGGGTGTGCGTGAGTTTGTTGACAAGGGGGGTGTGCGTGAGTTTGTTGACAAGGGGGGTGTGCGTGAGTTTGTTGACAAGGGGGGGTGTGCGTGAGTTTGTTGACAAGGGGGGTGTGCGTGAGTTTGTTGACAAGGGGGGGTGTGCGTGAGTTTGTTGACAAGGGGGGTGTGCGTGAGTTTGTTGACAAGGGGGGTGTGCGTGAGTTTGTTGACAAGGGGGGTGTGCGTGAGTTTGTTGACAAGGGGGGTGTGCGTGAGTTTGTTGACAAGGGGGGTGTGCGTGAGTTTGTTGACAAGGGGGGTGTGCGTGAGTTTGTTGACAAGGGGGGTGTGCGTGAGTTTGTTGACAAGGGGGGTGTGCGTGAGTTTGTTGACAAGGGGGGTGTGCGTGAGTTTGTTGACAAGGGGGGGTGTGCGTGAGTTTGTTGACAAGGGGGGTGTGCGTGAGTTTGTTGACAAGGGGGGGTGTGCGTGAGTTTGTTGACAAGGGGGGTGTGCGTGAGTTTGTTGACAAGGGGGGGTGTGCGTGAGTTTGTTGACAAGGGGGGGTGTGCGTGAGTTTGTTGACAAGGGGGGGTGTGCGTGAGTTTGTTGACAAGGGGGTGTGCGTGAGTTTGTTGACAAGGGGGGTGTGCGTGAGTTTGTTGACAAGGGGGGTGTGCGTGAGTTTGTTGACAAGGGGGGTGTGCGTGAGTTTGTTGACAAGGGGGGTGTGCGTGAGTTTGTTGACAAGGGGGGGTGTGCGTGAGTTTGTTGACAAGGGGGGTGTGCGTGAGTTTGTTGACAAGGGGGGTGTGCGTGAGTTTGTTGACAAGGGGGGTGTGCGTGAGTTTGTTGACAAGGGGGGTGTGCGTGAGTTTGTTGACAAGGGGGGTGTGCGTGAGTTTGTTGACAAGGGGGGTGTGCGTGAGTTTGTTGACAAGGGGGGTGTGCGTGAGTTTGTTGACAAGGGGGGTGTGCGTGAGTTTGTTGACAAGGGGGGTGTGCGTGAGTTTGTTGACAAGGGGGGGTGTGCGTGAGTTTGTTGACAAGGGGGGTGTGCGTGAGTTTGTTGACAAGGGGGGTGTGCGTGAGTTTGTTGACAAGGGGGGGTGTGCGTGAGTTTGTTGACAAGGGGGGTGTGCGTGAGTTTGTTGACAAGGGGGGGTGTGCGTGAGTTTGTTGACAAGGGGGGTGTGCGTGAGTTTGTTGACAAGGGGGTGTGCGTGAGTTTGTTGACAAGGGGGTGTGCGTGAGTTTGTTGACAAGGGGGGTGTGCGTGAGTTTGTTGACAAGGGGGGTGTGCGTGAGTTTGTTGACAAGGGGGGTGTGCGTGAGTTTGTTGACAAGGGGGGTTGTGCGTGAGTTTGTTGACAAGGGGGGGGTGTGCGTGAGTTTGTTGACAAGGGGGGTGTGCGTGAGTTTGTTGACAAGGGGGGTGTGCGTGAGTTTGTTGACAAGGGGGGTGTGCGTGAGTTTGTTGACAAGGGGGGTGTGCGTGAGTTTGTTGACAAGGGGGGTGTGCGTGAGTTTGTTGACAAGGGGGGTGTGCGTGAGTTTGTTGACAAGGGGGGTGTGCGTGAGTTTGTTGACAAGGGGGTGTGCGTGAGTTTGTTGACAAGGGGGGTGTGCGTGAGTTTGTTGACAAGGGGGGTGTGCGTGAGTTTGTTGACAAGGGGGGGTGTGCGTGAGTTTGTTGACAAGGGGGGGTGTGCGTGAGTTTGTTGACAAGGGGGGTGTGCGTGAGTTTGTTGACAAGGGGGGTGTGCGTGAGTTTGTTGACAAGGGGGGTGTGCGTGAGTTTGTTGACAAGGGGGGTGTGCGTGAGTTTGTTGACAAGGGGGGTGTGCGTGAGTTTGTTGACAAGGGGGGGTGTGCGTGAGTTTGTTGACAAGGGGGGTGTGCGTGAGTTTGTTGACAAGGGGGGGTGTGCGTGAGTTTGTTGACAAGGGGGGTGTGCGTGAGTTTGTTGACAAGGGGGGTGTGCGTGAGTTTGTTGACAAGGGGGGTGTGCGTGAGTTTGTTGACAAGGGGGGTGTGCGTGAGTTTGTTGACAAGGGGGGGTGTGCGTGAGTTTGTTGACAAGGGGGGTGTGCGTGAGTTTGTTGACAAGGGGGGTGTGCGTGAGTTTGTTGACAAGGGGGGTGTGCGTGAGTTTGTTGACAAGGGGGTGTGCGTGAGTTTGTTGACAAGGGGGGTGTGCGTGAGTTTGTTGACAAGGGGGGTGTGCGTGAGTTTGTTGACAAGGGGGGTGTGCGTGAGTTTGTTGACAAGGGGGGGTGTGCGTGAGTTTGTTGACAAGGGGGGTGTGCGTGAGTTTGTTGACAAGGGGGGTGTGCGTGAGTTTGTTGACAAGGGGGGTGTGCGTGAGTTTGTTGACAAGGGAGGGTGTGCGTGAGTTTGTTGACAAGGGGGGTGTGCGTGAGTTTGTTGACAAGGGGGGGTGTGCGTGAGTTTGTTGACAAGGGGGGGTGTGCGTGAGTTTGTTGACAAGGGGGGTGTGCGTGAGTTTGTTGACAAGGGGGGTGTGCGTGAGTTTGTTGACAAGGGGGGTGTGCGTGAGTTTGTTGACAAGGGGGGTGTGCGTGAGTTTGTTGACAAGGGGGGTGTGCGTGAGTTTGTTGACAAGGGGGGGTGTGCGTGAGTTTGTTGACAAGGGGGGGTGTGCGTGAGTTTGTTGACAAGGGGGGTGTGCGTGAGTTTGTTGACAAGGGGGGTGTGCGTGAGTTTGTTGACAAGGGGGGTGTGCGTGAGTTTGTTGACAAGGGGGTGTGCGTGAGTTTGTTGACAAGGGGGGTGTGCGTGAGTTTGTTGACAAGGGGGGTGTGCGTGAGTTTGTTGACAAGGGGGGGTGTGCGTGAGTTTGTTGACAAGGGGGGGTGTGTGTGAGTTTGTTGACAAGGGGGGTGTGCGTGAGTTTGTTGACAAGGGGGGTGTGCGTGAGTTTGTTGACAAGGGGGGTGTGCGTGAGTTTGTTGACAAGGAGGGTGTGCGTGAGTTTGTTGACAAGGGGGGTGTGCGTGAGTTTGTTGACAAGGGAGGGTGTGCGTGAGTTTGTTGACAAGGGGGGGTGTGCGTGAGTTTGTTGACAAGGGGGTGTGTGCGTGAGTTTGTTGACAAGGGGGGTGTGCGTGAGTTTGTTGACAAGGGGGGTGTGCGTGAGTTTGTTGACAAGGGGGGTGTGCGTGAGTTTGTTGACAAGGGGGGTGTGCGTGAGTTTGTTGACAAGGGGGGTGTGCGTGAGTTTGTTGACAAGGGGGGTGTGCGTGAGTTTGTTGACAAGGGGGGTGTGCGTGAGTTTGTTGACAAGGGGGGTGTGCGTGAGTTTGTTGACAAGGGGGGGTGTGCGTGAGTTTGTTGACAAGGGGGGTGTGCGTGAGTTTGTTGACAAGGGGGGTGTGCGTGAGTTTGTTGACAAGGGGGGTGTGCGTGAGTTTGTTGACAAGGGGGGTGTGCGTGAGTTTGTTGACAAGGGGGGGTGTGCGTGAGTTTGTTGACAAGGGGGGGTGTGCGTGAGTTTGTTGACAAGGGGGGTGTGCGTGAGTTTGTTGACAAGGGGGGGTGTGCGTGAGTTTGTTGACAAGGGGGGTGTGCGTGAGTTTGTTGACAAGGGGGGTGTGCGTGAGTTTGTTGACAAGGGGGGGTGTGCGTGAGTTTGTTGACAAGGGGGGTGTGCGTGAGTTTGTTGACAAGGGGGGTGTGCGTGAGTTTGTTGACAAGGGGGGTGTGCGTGAGTTTGTTGACAAGGGGGGGTGTGCGTGAGTTTGTTGACAAGGGGGGTGTGCGTGAGTTTGTTGACAAGGGGGGTGTGCGTGAGTTTGTTGACAAGGGGGGTGTGCGTGAGTTTGTTGACAAGGGGGGGTGTGCGTGAGTTTGTTGACAAGGGGGGTGTGCGTGAGTTTGTTGACAAGGGGGGTGTGCGTGAGTTTGTTGACAAGGGGGGGTGTGCGTGAGTTTGTTGACAAGGGGGGTGTGCGTGAGTTTGTTGACAAGGGGGGTGTGCGTGAGTTTGTTGACAAGGGGGGGTGTGCGTGAGTTTGTTGACAAGGGGGGGTGTGCGTGAGTTTGTTGACAAGGGGGGGTGTGCGTGAGTTTGTTGACAAGGGGGGTGTGCGTGAGTTTGTTGACAAGGGGGGTGTGCGTGAGTTTGTTGACAAGGGGGGTGTGCGTGAGTTTGTTGACAAGGGGGGTGTGCGTGAGTTTGTTGACAAGGGGGGGTGTGCGTGAGTTTGTTGACAAGGGGGGTGTGCGTGAGTTTGTTGACAAGGGGGGTGTGCGTGAGTTTGTTGACAAGGGGGGTGTGCGTGAGTTTGTTGACAAGGGGGGTGTGCGTGAGTTTGTTGACAAGGGGGGTGTGCGTGAGTTTGTTGACAAGGGGGGTGTGCGTGAGTTTGTTGACAAGGGGGGTGTGCGTGAGTTTGTTGACAAGGGGGGTGTGCGTGAGTTTGTTGACAAGGGGGGTGTGCGTGAGTTTGTTGACAAGGGGGGTGTGCGTGAGTTTGTTGACAAGGGGGGTGTGCGTGAGTTTGTTGACAAGGGGGGTGTGCGTGAGTTTGTTGACAAGGGGGGGTGTGCGTGAGTTTGTTGACAAGGGGGGTGTGCGTGAGTTTGTTGACAAGGGGGGTGTGCGTGAGTTTGTTGACAAGGGGGGTGTGCGTGAGTTTGTTGACAAGGGGGGGTGTGCGTGAGTTTGTTGACAAGGGGGGTGTGCGTGAGTTTGTTGACAAGGGGGGTGTGCGTGAGTTTGTTGACAAGGGGGGGTGTGCGTGAGTTTGTTGACAAGGGGGGTGTGCGTGAGTTTGTTGACAAGGGGGGTGTGCGTGAGTTTGTTGACAAGGGGGGTGTGCGTGAGTTTGTTGACAAGGGGGTGTGCGTGAGTTTGTTGACAAGGGGGGTGTGCGTGAGTTTGTTGACAAGGGGGGTGTGCGTGAGTTTGTTGACAAGGGGGGTGTGCGTGAGTTTGTTGACAAGGGGGGGTGTGCGTGAGTTTGTTGACAAGGGGGGGTGTGCGTGAGTTTGTTGACAAGGGGGGTGTGCGTGAGTTTGTTGACAAGGGGGGGTGTGCGTGAGTTTGTTGACAAGGGGGGTGTGCGTGAGTTTGTTGACAGGGGGGGTGTGCGTGAGTTTGCTGACAGGGGGGGTGTGCGTGAGTTTGTTGACAAGGGGGGTGTGCGTGAGTTTGTTGACAAGGGGGGTGTGCGTGAGTTTGTTGACAAGGGGGGGTGTGCGTGAGTTTGTTGACAAGGGGGGTGTGCGTGAGTTTGTTGACAAGGGGGGTGTGCGTGAGTTTGTTGACAAGGGGGGGTGTGCGTGAGTTTGTTGACAAGGGGGTGTGCGTGAGTTTGTTGACAAGGGGGGTGTGCGTGAGTTTGTTGACAAGGGGGGTGTGCGTGAGTTTGTTGACAAGGGGGGTGTGGTGCGTGAGTTTGTTGACAAGGGGGGTGTGCGTGAGTTTGTTGACAAGGGAGGGGTGTGCGTGAGTTTGTTGACAAGGGGGGGTGTGCGTGAGTTTGTTGACAAGGGGGGTGTGCGTGAGTTTGTTGACAAGGGGGGGTGTGCGTGAGTTTGTTGACAAGGGGGGTGTGCGTGAGTTTGTTGACAAGGGGGGTGTGCGTGAGTTTGTTGACAAGGGGGGGTGTGCGTGAGTTTGTTGACAAGGGGGGGTGTGCGTGAGTTTGTTGACAAGGGGGGTGTGCGTGAGTTTGTTGACAAGGGGGTGTGCGTGAGTTTGTTGACAAGGGGGGTGTGCGTGAGTTTGTTGACAAGGGAGGGGTGTGCGTGAGTTTGTTGACAAGGGGGGTGTGCGTGAGTTTGTTGACAAGGGGGTGTGCGTGAGTTTGTTGACAAGGGGGGGTGTGCGTGAGTTTGTTGACAAGGGGGGGTGTGCGTGAGTTTGTTGACAAGGGGGGGTGTGCGTGAGTTTGTTGACAAGGGGGGTGTGCGTGAGTTTGTTGACAAGGGGGATGTGCGTGAGTTTGTTGACAAGGGGGGTGTGCGTGAGTTTGTTGACAAGGGGGGTGTGCGTGAGTTTGTTGACAAGGGGGGTGTGCGTGAGTTTGTTGACAAGGGGGGTGTGCGTGAGTTTGTTGACAAGGGGGGTGTGCGTGAGTTTGTTGACAAGGGGGGTGTGCGTGAGTTTGTTGACAAGGGGGGTGTGCGTGAGTTTGTTGACAAGGGGGGTGTGCGTGAGTTTGTTGACAAGGGGGGTGTGCGTGAGTTTGTTGACAAGGGGGGTGTGCGTGAGTTTGTTGACAAGGGGGGTGTGCGTGAGTTTGTTGACAAGGGGGGTGTGCGTGAGTTTGTTGACAAGGGGGGTGTGCGTGAGTTTGTTGACAAGGGGGGTGTGCGTGAGTTTGTTGACAAGGGGGGTGTGCGTGAGTTTGTTGACAAGGGGGGTGTGCGTGAGTTTGTTGACAAGGGGGGTGTGCGTGAGTTTGTTGACAAGGGGGGTGTGCGTGAGTTTGTTGACAAGGGGGGTGTGCGTGAGTTTGTTGACAAGGGGGGTGTGCGTGAGTTTGTTGACAAGGGGGGTGTGCGTGAGTTTGTTGACAAGGGGGGTGTGCGTGAGTTTGTTGACAAGGGGGGTGTGCGTGAGTTTGTTGACAAGGGGGGTGTGCGTGAGTTTGTTGACAAGGGGGGTGTGCGTGAGTTTGTTGACAAGGGGGGTGTGCGTGAGTTTGTTGACAAGGGGGGTGTGCGTGAGTTTGTTGACAAGGGGGGTGTGCGTGAGTTTGTTGACAAGGGGGGTGTGCGTGAGTTTGTTGACAAGGGGGGTGTGCGTGAGTTTGTTGACAAGGGGGGTGTGCGTGAGTTTGTTGACAAGGGGGGTGTGCGTGAGTTTGTTGACAAGGGGGGTGTGCGTGAGTTTGTTGACAAGGGGGGTGTGCGTGAGTTTGTTGACAAGGGGGGTGTGCGTGAGTTTGTTGACAAGGGGGGTGTGCGTGAGTTTGTTGACAAGGGGGGTGTGCGTGAGTTTGTTGACAAGGGGGGTGTGCGTGAGTTTGTTGACAAGGGGGGTGTGCGTGAGTTTGTTGACAAGGGGGGTGTGCGTGAGTTTGTTGACAAGGGGGGTGTGCGTGAGTTTGTTGACAAGGGGGGTGTGCGTGAGTTTGTTGACAAGGGGGGTGTGCGTGAGTTTGTTGACAAGGGGGGTGTGCGTGAGTTTGTTGACAAGGGGGGTGTGCGTGAGTTTGTTGACAAGGGGGGTGTGCGTGAGTTTGTTGACAAGGGGGGTGTGCGTGAGTTTGTTGACAAGGGGGGTGTGCGTGAGTTTGTTGACAAGGGGGGTGTGCGTGAGTTTGTTGACAAGGGGGGTGTGCGTGAGTTTGTTGACAAGGGGGGTGTGCGTGAGTTTGTTGACAAGGGGGGTGTGCGTGAGTTTGTTGACAAGGGGGGTGTGCGTGAGTTTGTTGACAAGGGGGGTGTGCGTGAGTTTGTTGACAAGGGGGGTGTGCGTGAGTTTGTTGACAAGGGGGGTGTGCGTGAGTTTGTTGACAAGGGGGGTGTGCGTGAGTTTGTTGACAAGGGGGGTGTGCGTGAGTTTGTTGACAAGGGGGGTGTGCGTGAGTTTGTTGACAAGGGGGGTGTGCGTGAGTTTGTTGACAAGGGGGGTGTGCGTGAGTTTGTTGACAAGGGGGGTGTGCGTGAGTTTGTTGACAAGGGGGGTGTGCGTGAGTTTGTTGACAAGGGGGGTGTGCGTGAGTTTGTTGACAAGGGGGGTGTGCGTGAGTTTGTTGACAAGGGGGGTGTGCGTGAGTTTGTTGACAAGGGGGGTGTGCGTGAGTTTGTTGACAAGGGGGGTGTGCGTGAGTTTGTTGACAAGGGGGGTGTGCGTGAGTTTGTTGACAAGGGGGGTGTGCGTGAGTTTGTTGACAAGGGGGGTGTGCGTGAGTTTGTTGACAAGGGGGGTGTGCGTGAGTTTGTTGACAAGGGGGGTGTGCGTGAGTTTGTTGACAAGGGGGGTGTGCGTGAGTTTGTTGACAAGGGGGGTGTGCGTGAGTTTGTTGACAAGGGGGGTGTGCGTGAGTTTGTTGACAAGGGGGGTGTGCGTGAGTTTGTTGACAAGGGGGGTGTGCGTGAGTTTGTTGACAAGGGGGGTGTGCGTGAGTTTGTTGACAAGGGGGGTGTGCGTGAGTTTGTTGACAAGGGGGGTGTGCGTGAGTTTGTTGACAAGGGGGGTGTGCGTGAGTTTGTTGACAAGGGGGGTGTGCGTGAGTTTGTTGACAAGGGGGGTGTGCGTGAGTTTGTTGACAAGGGGGGTGTGCGTGAGTTTGTTGACAAGGGGGGTGTGCGTGAGTTTGTTGACAAGGGGGGTGTGCGTGAGTTTGTTGACAAGGGGGGTGTGCGTGAGTTTGTTGACAAGGGGGGTGTGCGTGAGTTTGTTGACAAGGGGGGTGTGCGTGAGTTTGTTGACAAGGGGGGTGTGCGTGAGTTTGTTGACAAGGGGGGTGTGCGTGAGTTTGTTGACAAGGGGGGTGTGCGTGAGTTTGTTGACAAGGGGGGTGTGCGTGAGTTTGTTGACAAGGGGGGTGTGCGTGAGTTTGTTGACAAGGGGGGTGTGCGTGAGTTTGTTGACAAGGGGGGTGTGCGTGAGTTTGTTGACAAGGGGGGTGTGCGTGAGTTTGTTGACAAGGGGGGTGTGCGTGAGTTTGTTGACAAGGGGGGTGTGCGTGAGTTTGTTGACAAGGGGGGTGTGCGTGAGTTTGTTGACAAGGGGGGTGTGCGTGAGTTTGTTGACAAGGGGGGTGTGCGTGAGTTTGTTGACAAGGGGGGTGTGCGTGAGTTTGTTGACAAGGGGGGTGTGCGTGAGTTTGTTGACAAGGGGGGTGTGCGTGAGTTTGTTGACAAGGGGGGGTGTGCGTGAGTTTGTTGACAAGGGGGGTGTGCGTGAGTTTGTTGACAAGGGGGGTGTGCGTGAGTTTGTTGACAAGGGGGGTGTGCGTGAGTTTGTTGACAAGGGGGGTGTGCGTGAGTTTGTTGACAAGGGGGGTGTGCGTGAGTTTGTTGACAAGGGGGGTGTGCGTGAGTTTGTTGACAAGGGGGGTGTGCGTGAGTTTGTTGACAAGGGGGGTGTGCGTGAGTTTGTTGACAAGGGGGGTGTGCGTGAGTTTGTTGACAAGGGGGGTGTGCGTGAGTTTGTTGACAAGGGGGGTGTGCGTGAGTTTGTTGACAAGGGGGGTGTGCGTGAGTTTGTTGACAAGGGGGGTGTGCGTGAGTTTGTTGACAAGGGGGGTGTGCGTGAGTTTGTTGACAAGGGGGGTGTGCGTGAGTTTGTTGACAAGGGGGGTGTGCGTGAGTTTGTTGACAAGGGGGGTGTGCGTGAGTTTGTTGACAAGGGGGGTGTGCGTGAGTTTGTTGACAAGGGGGGTGTGCGTGAGTTTGTTGACAAGGGGGGTGTGCGTGAGTTTGTTGACAAGGGGGGTGTGCGTGAGTTTGTTGACAAGGGGGGTGTGCGTGAGTTTGTTGACAAGGGGGGTGTGCGTGAGTTTGTTGACAAGGGGGGTGTGCGTGAGTTTGTTGACAAGGGGGGTGTGCGTGAGTTTGTTGACAAGGGGGGTGTGCGTGAGTTTGTTGACAAGGGGGGTGTGCGTGAGTTTGTTGACAAGGGGGGTGTGCGTGAGTTTGTTGACAAGGGGGGTGTGCGTGAGTTTGTTGACAAGGGGGGTGTGCGTGAGTTTGTTGACAAGGGGGGTGTGCGTGAGTTTGTTGACAAGGGGGGTGTGCGTGAGTTTGTTGACAAGGGGGGTGTGCGTGAGTTTGTTGACAAGGGGGGTGTGCGTGAGTTTGTTGACAAGGGGGGTGTGCGTGAGTTTGTTGACAAGGGGGGTGTGCGTGAGTTTGTTGACAAGGGGGGTGTGCGTGAGTTTGTTGACAAGGGGGGTGTGCGTGAGTTTGTTGACAAGGGGGGTGTGCGTGAGTTTGTTGACAAGGGGGGTGTGCGTGAGTTTGTTGACAAGGGGGGTGTGCGTGAGTTTGTTGACAAGGGGGGTGTGCGTGAGTTTGTTGACAAGGGGGGTGTGCGTGAGTTTGTTGACAAGGGGGGTGTGCGTGAGTTTGTTGACAAGGGGGGTGTGCGTGAGTTTGTTGACAAGGGGGGTGTGCGTGAGTTTGTTGACAAGGGGGGTGTGCGTGAGTTTGTTGACAAGGGGGGTGTGCGTGAGTTTGTTGACAAGGGGGGTGTGCGTGAGTTTGTTGACAAGGGGGGTGTGCGTGAGTTTGTTGACAAGGGGGGTGTGCGTGAGTTTGTTGACAAGGGGGGTGTGCGTGAGTTTGTTGACAAGGGGGGTGTGCGTGAGTTTGTTGACAAGGGGGGTGTGCGTGAGTTTGTTGACAAGGGGGGTGTGCGTGAGTTTGTTGACAAGGGGGGTGTGCGTGAGTTTGTTGACAAGGGGGGTGTGCGTGAGTTTGTTGACAAGGGGGGTGTGCGTGAGTTTGTTGACAAGGGGGGTGTGCGTGAGTTTGTTGACAAGGGGGGTGTGCGTGAGTTTGTTGACAAGGGGGGTGTGCGTGAGTTTGTTGACAAGGGGGGTGTGCGTGAGTTTGTTGACAAGGGGGGTGTGCGTGAGTTTGTTGACAAGGGGGGTGTGCGTGAGTTTGTTGACAAGGGGGGTGTGCGTGAGTTTGTTGACAAGGGGGGTGTGCGTGAGTTTGTTGACAAGGGGGGTGTGCGTGAGTTTGTTGACAAGGGGGGTGTGCGTGAGTTTGTTGACAAGGGGGGTGTGCGTGAGTTTGTTGACAAGGGGGGTGTGCGTGAGTTTGTTGACAAGGGGGGTGTGCGTGAGTTTGTTGACAAGGGGGGTGTGCGTGAGTTTGTTGACAAGGGGGGTGTGCGTGAGTTTGTTGACAAGGGGGGTGTGCGTGAGTTTGTTGACAAGGGGGGTGTGCGTGAGTTTGTTGACAAGGGGGGTGTGCGTGAGTTTGTTGACAAGGGGGGTGTGCGTGAGTTTGTTGACAAGGGGGGTGTGCGTGAGTTTGTTGACAAGGGGGGTGTGCGTGAGTTTGTTGACAAGGGGGTGTGCGTGAGTTTGTTGACAAGGGGGGTGTGCGTGAGTTTGTTGACAAGGGGGGTGTGCGTGAGTTTGTTGACAAGGGGGGTGTGCGTGAGTTTGTTGACAAGGGGGGTGTGCGTGAGTTTGTTGACAAGGGGGGGTGCGTGAGTTTGTTGACAAGGGGGGTGTGCGTGAGTTTGTTGACAAGGGGGGTGTGCGTGAGTTTGTTGACAAGGGGGGTGTGCGTGAGTTTGTTGACAAGGGGGGTGTGCGTGAGTTTGTTGACAAGGGGGGTGTGCGTGAGTTTGTTGACAAGGGGGGTGTGCGTGAGTTTGTTGACAAGGGGGGTGTGCGTGAGTTTGTTGACAAGGGGGGTGTGCGTGAGTTTGTTGACAAGGGGGGTGTGCGTGAGTTTGTTGACAAGGGGGGTGTGCGTGAGTTTGTTGACAAGGGGGGTGTGCGTGAGTTTGTTGACAAGGGGGGTGTGCGTGAGTTTGTTGACAAGGGGGGTGTGCGTGAGTTTGTTGACAAGGGGGGTGTGCGTGAGTTTGTTGACAAGGGGGGTGTGCGTGAGTTTGTTGACAAGGGGGGTGTGCGTGAGTTTGTTGACAAGGGGGGTGTGCGTGAGTTTGTTGACAAGGGGGGTGTGCGTGAGTTTGTTGACAAGGGGGGTGTGCGTGAGTTTGTTGACAAGGGGGGTGTGCGTGAGTTTGTTGACAAGGGGGGTGTGCGTGAGTTTGTTGACAAGGGGGGTGTGCGTGAGTTTGTTGACAAGGGGGGTGTGCGTGAGTTTGTTGACAAGGGGGGTGTGCGTGAGTTTGTTGACAAGGGGGGTGTGCGTGAGTTTGTTGACAAGGGGGGTGTGCGTGAGTTTGTTGACAAGGGGGGTGTGCGTGAGTTTGTTGACAAGGGGGGTGTGCGTGAGTTTGTTGACAAGGGGGGTGTGCGTGAGTTTGTTGACAAGGGGGGTGTGCGTGAGTTTGTTGACAAGGGGGGTGTGCGTGAGTTTGTTGACAAGGGGGGTGTGCGTGAGTTTGTTGACAAGGGGGGTGTGCGTGAGTTTGTTGACAAGGGGGGTGTGCGTGAGTTTGTTGACAAGGGGGGTGTGCGTGAGTTTGTTGACAAGGGGGGTGTGCGTGAGTTTGTTGACAAGGGGGGTGTGCGTGAGTTTGTTGACAAGGGGGGTGTGCGTGAGTTTGTTGACAAGGGGGGTGTGCGTGAGTTTGTTGACAAGGGGGGTGTGCGTGAGTTTGTTGACAAGGGGGGTGTGCGTGAGTTTGTTGACAAGGGGGGTGTGCGTGAGTTTGTTGACAAGGGGGGTGTGCGTGAGTTTGTTGACAAGGGGGGTGTGCGTGAGTTTGTTGACAAGGGGGGTGTGCGTGAGTTTGTTGACAAGGGGGGTGTGCGTGAGTTTGTTGACAAGGGGGGTGTGCGTGAGTTTGTTGACAAGGGGGGTGTGCGTGAGTTTGTTGACAAGGGGGGTGTGCGTGAGTTTGTTGACAAGGGGGGTGTGCGTGAGTTTGTTGACAAGGGGGGTGTGCGTGAGTTTGTTGACAAGGGGGGTGTGCGTGAGTTTGTTGACAAGGGGGGTGTGCGTGAGTTTGTTGACAAGGGGGGTGTGCGTGAGTTTGTTGACAAGGGGGGTGTGCGTGAGTTTGTTGACAAGGGGGGTGTGCGTGAGTTTGTTGACAAGGGGGGTGTGCGTGAGTTTGTTGACAAGGGGGGTGTGCGTGAGTTTGTTGACAAGGGGGGTGTGCGTGAGTTTGTTGACAAGGGGGGTGTGCGTGAGTTTGTTGACAAGGGGGGTGTGCGTGAGTTTGTTGACAAGGGGGGTGTGCGTGAGTTTGTTGACAAGGGGGGTGTGCGTGAGTTTGTTGACAAGGGGGGTGTGCGTGAGTTTGTTGACAAGGGGGGTGTGCGTGAGTTTGTTGACAAGGGGGGTGTGCGTGAGTTTGTTGACAAGGGGGGTGTGCGTGAGTTTGTTGACAAGGGGGGTGTGCGTGAGTTTGTTGACAAGGGGGGTGTGCGTGAGTTTGTTGACAAGGGGGGTGTGCGTGAGTTTGTTGACAAGGGGGGTGTGCGTGAGTTTGTTGACAAGGGGGGTGTGCGTGAGTTTGTTGACAAGGGGGGTGTGCGTGAGTTTGTTGACAAGGGGGGTGTGCGTGAGTTTGTTGACAAGGGGGGTGTGCGTGAGTTTGTTGACAAGGGGGGTGTGCGTGAGTTTGTTGACAAGGGGGGTGTGCGTGAGTTTGTTGACAAGGGGGGTGTGCGTGAGTTTGTTGACAAGGGGGGTGTGCGTGAGTTTGTTGACAAGGGGGGTGTGCGTGAGTTTGTTGACAAGGGGGGTGTGCGTGAGTTTGTTGACAAGGGGGGTGTGCGTGAGTTTGTTGACAAGGGGGGTGTGCGTGAGTTTGTTGACAAGGGGGGTGTGCGTGAGTTTGTTGACAAGGGGGGTGTGCGTGAGTTTGTTGACAAGGGGGGTGTGCGTGAGTTTGTTGACAAGGGGGGTGTGCGTGAGTTTGTTGACAAGGGGGGTGTGCGTGAGTTTGTTGACAAGGGGGGTGTGCGTGAGTTTGTTGACAAGGGGGGTGTGCGTGAGTTTGTTGACAAGGGGGGTGTGCGTGAGTTTGTTGACAAGGGGGGTGTGCGTGAGTTTGTTGACAAGGGGGGTGTGCGTGAGTTTGTTGACAAGGGGGGTGTGCGTGAGTTTGTTGACAAGGGGGGTGTGCGTGAGTTTGTTGACAAGGGGGGTGTGCGTGAGTTTGTTGACAAGGGGGGTGTGCGTGAGTTTGTTGACAAGGGGGGTGTGCGTGAGTTTGTTGACAAGGGGGGTGTGCGTGAGTTTGTTGACAAGGGGGGTGTGCGTGAGTTTGTTGACAAGGGGGGTGTGCGTGAGTTTGTTGACAAGGGGGGTGTGCGTGAGTTTGTTGACAAGGGGGGTGTGCGTGAGTTTGTTGACAAGGGGGGTGTGCGTGAGTTTGTTGACAAGGGGGGTGTGCGTGAGTTTGTTGACAAGGGGGGTGTGCGTGAGTTTGTTGACAAGGGGGGTGTGCGTGAGTTTGTTGACAAGGGGGGTGTGCGTGAGTTTGTTGACAAGGGGGGTGTGCGTGAGTTTGTTGACAAGGGGGGTGTGCGTGAGTTTGTTGACAAGGGGGGTGTGCGTGAGTTTGTTGACAAGGGGGGTGTGCGTGAGTTTGTTGACAAGGGGGGTGTGCGTGAGTTTGTTGACAAGGGGGGTGTGCGTGAGTTTGTTGACAAGGGGGGTGTGCGTGAGTTTGTTGACAAGGGGGGTGTGCGTGAGTTTGTTGACAAGGGGGGTGTGCGTGAGTTTGTTGACAAGGGGGGTGTGCGTGAGTTTGTTGACAAGGGGGGTGTGCGTGAGTTTGTTGACAAGGGGGGTGTGCGTGAGTTTGGTTGACAAGGGGGGGTGTGCGTGAGTTTGTTGACAAGGGGGGGTGTGCGTGAGTTTGTTGACAAGGGGGGTGTGCGTGAGTTTGTTGACAAGGGGGGGTGTGCGTGAGTTTGTTGACAAGGGGGGTGTGCGTGAGTTTGTTGACAAGGGGGGTGTGCGTGAGTTTGTTGACAAGGGGGGTGTGCGTGAGTTTGTTGACAAGGGGGTGTGCGTGAGTTTGTTGACAAGGGGGGTGTGCGTGAGTTTGTTGACAAGGGGGGTGTGCGTGAGTTTGTTGACAAGGGGGTGTGTGCGTGAGTTTGTTGACAAGGGGGGTGTGCGTGAGTTTGTTGACAAGGGGGGGTGTGCGTGAGTTTGTTGACAACGGGGGTGTGCGTGAGTTTGTTGACAAGGGGGGTGTGCGTGAGTTTGTTGACAAGGGGGGGTGTGCGTGAGTTTGTTGACAGGGGGGGTGTGTGTGAGTTTGCTGACAAGGGGGGGTGTGCGTGAGTTTGTTGACAAGGGGGTGTGCGTGAGTTTGTTGACAAGGGGGTGTGCGTGAGTTTGTTGACAAGGGGGGTGTGCGTGAGTTTGTTGACAAGGGGGTGTGCGTGAGTTTGTTGACAAGGGGGGTGTGCGTGAGTTTGTTGACAAGGGGGGGTGTGCGTGAGTTTGTTGACAAGGGGGTGTGCGTGAGTTTGTTGACAAGGGGGTGTGCGTGTGTTTGTTGACAAGGGGGGGTGTGCGTGAGTTTGTTGACAAGGGGGGGTGTGCGTGAGTTTGTTGACAAGGGGGGGTGTGCGTGAGTTTGTTGACAAGGGGGGGTGTGCGTGAGTTTGTTGACAAGGGGGGTGTGCGTGAGTTTGTTGACAAGGGGGGTGTGCGTGAGTTTGTTGACAAGGGGGGGTGTGCGTGAGTTTGTTGACAAGGGGGGTGTGAGTGAGTTTGTTGACAAGGGGGTGTGCGTGAGTTTGTTGACAAGGGGGGTGTGCGTAATTTGTTGACAAGGGGGGAGTGCGTGAGTTTGTTGACAAGAGGGGGTGTGCGTGAGTTTGTTGACAAGGGGGGTGTGCGTGAGTTTGTTGACAAGGGGGTGTGCTTGAGTTTGTTGACAAGGGAGGGTGTGCGTGAGTTTGTTGACAAGGGGGGTGTGCGTGAGTTTGTTGACAAGGGGGGTGTGCGTGAGTTTGTTGACAAGGGGGTGTGCGTGAGTTTGTTGACAAGGGGGGTGTGCGTGAGTTTGTTGACAAGGGGGGTGTGCGTGCGTTTGTTGACAAGTGCGGTGTGCGTGAGTTTGTTGACAAGGAGGGTGTGCGTGAGTTTGTTGACAAGGGGGGTGAGCGTGAGTTTGTTGACAAGGGGGTGTGCGTGAGTTTGTTGACAAGGGGGTGTGCGTGAGTTTGTTGACAAGGGAGGGTTTGCGTGAGTTTGTTGACAAGGGGGTGTGCGTGAGTTTGTTGACAAGGTGGGGTGTGCGTGAGTTTGTTGACAAGGTGGGTGTGCGTGAGTTTGTTGACTAGGGGGTGTGAGTGAGTTTGTTGACAAGGGTGTGTGCGTGAGTTTGTTGACAAGGGGGGTGTGCGTGAGTTTGTTGACAAGGGGGTGTGCGTGAGTTTGTTGACAAGGGGGGTGTGCGTGAGTTTGTTGACAAGGGGGGTGTGCGTGAGTTTGTTGACAAGGGAGGGTGTGCCGTGAGTTTGTTGACAAGGGGGGTGTGCGTGAGTTTGTTGACAAGGGGGTGTGCGTGAGTTTGTTGACAAGGGGGGTGTGCGTGAGTTTGTTGACAAGGGGGGGTGTGCGTGAGTTTGTTGACAAGGGGGGTGTGCGTGAGTTTGTTGACAAGGAGGGTGTGCGTGAGTTTGTTGACAAGGGGGGTGTGCGTGAGTTTGTTGACAAGGGAGGGTGTGCTGAGTTTGTTGACAGGGGGTGTGCGTGAGTTTGTTGACAAGGGGGTGCGTGAGTTTGTTGACAAGGGGGGTGTGCGTGAGTTTGTTGACAAGGGGGGTGTGCGTGAGTTTGTTGACAAGGGGGGTGTGCGTGAGTTTGTTGACAAGGGGGGTGTGCGTTAGTTTGTTGACAAGGGGGGTGTGCGTGAGTTTGTTGACAAGGGGGGTGTGCGTGAGTTTGTTGACAAGGGGGGTGTGCGTGAGTTTGTTGACAAGGAGGGGTGTGCGTGAGTTTGTTGACAAGGGGGTGTGCGTGAGTTTGTTGACAAGGGAGGGTGTGCGTGAGTTTGTTGACAAGGGGGGTGTGCGTGAGTTTGTGACAAGGGGGTGTGCGTGAGTTTGTTGACAAGGGGGGTGTGCGTGAGTTTGTTGACAAGGGGGTGCGTGAGTTTGTTGTCAAGGGGGTGTGCGTGAGTTGTTGACAGGGGTGCGTGAGTTTGTTGACAAGGAGGGTGTGCGTGAGTTTGTTGACAAGGGGGGTGTGCGTGAGTTTGTTGACAAGGGGGGTGTGCCGTGAGTTTGTTGACAAGGGGGGTGTGCGTGAGTTTGTTGACAAGGGGGTGTGCGTGAGTTTGTTGACAAGGGGGTGTGCGTGAGTTTGTTGACAAGGGGGGGTGTGCGTGAGTTTGTTGACAAGGGGGGTGTGCGTGAGTTTGTTGACAAGGGGGGTGTGCGTGAGTTTGTTGACAAGGGGGTGTGCGTGAGTTTGTTGACAAGGAGGGGTGTGCGTGAGTTTGTTGACAAGGGGGTGTGCGTGAGTTTGTTGACAAGGGGGGTGTGCGTGAGTTTGTTGACAAGGGGGGTGTGCGTGAGTTTGTTGACAAGGGGGGTGTGCGTGAGTTTGTTGACAAGGGGGTGTGCGTGAGTTTGACAAGGGGGTGTGCGTGAGTTTGTTGACAAGGGAGGGTGTGCGTGAGTTTGTTGACAAGGGGGGTGTGCGTGAGTTTGTTGACAAGGGGGGTGTGCGTGAGTTTGTTGACAAAGGGGGGTGTGCGTGAGTTTGTTGACAAGGAGGGTGTGCGTGAGTTTGTTGACAAGGGGGGTGTGCGTGAGTTTGTTGACAAGGGGGGTGTGCGTGAGTTTGTTGACAAGGGGGGTGTGCGTGAGTTTGTTGACAAGGGGGTGTGCGTGAGTTTGTTGACAAGGGGGGTGTGCGTGAGTTTGTTGACAAGGGGGGTGTGCGTGAGTTTGTTGACAAGGGGGGTGTGCGTGAGTTTGTTGACAAGGGGGGTGTGCGTGAGTTTGTTGACAAGGGGGGTGTGCGTGAGTTTGTTGACAAGGGGGGTGTGCGTGAGTTTGTTGACAAGGGGGGTGTGCGTGAGTTTGTTGACAAGGGGTGTGCGTGAGTTTGTTGACAAGGGGGGTGTGCGTGAGTTTGTTGACAAGGGGGGTGTGCGTGAGTTTGTTGACAAGGGGGGTGTGCGTGAGTTGTTGACAAGGGGTGTGCGTGAGTTTGTTGACAAGGGGGGTGTGCGTGAGTTTGTTGACAAGGGGGTGTGCGTGAGTTTGTTGACAAGGGGGTGTGCGTGAGTTTGTTGACAAGGGGGGTGTGCGTGAGTTTGTTGACAAGGGGGTGTGCGTGAGTTTGTTGACAAGGGGGGTGTGCGTGAGTTTGTTGACAAGGGGGGTGTGCGTGAGTTTGTTGACAAGGGGGTGTGCGTGAGTTTGTTGACAAGGGGGGTGTGCGTGAGTTTGTTGACAAGGGGGGTGTGCGTGAGTTTGTTGACAAGGGGGGTGTGCGTGAGTTTGTTGACAAGGGGGTGTGCGTGAGTTTGTTGACAAGGGGGGTGTGCGTGAGTTTGTTGACAAGGGGGTGTGCGTGAGTTTGTTGACAAGGGGGGTGTGCGTGAGTTTGTTGACAAGGGGGGTGTGCGTGAGTTTGTTGACAAGGGGGGTGTGCGTGAGTTTGTTGACAAGGGGGGTGTGCCGTGAGTTTGTTGACAAGGGGGGTGTGCGTGAGTTTGTTGACAAGGGGGTGTGCGTGAGTTTGTTGACAAGGGGGGTGTGCGTGAGTTTGTTGACAAGGGGGGTGTGCGTGAGTTTGTTGACAAGGGGGGTGTGCGTGAGTTTGTTGACAAGGGGGGTGTGCGTGAGTTTGTTGACAAGGGGGGTGTGCGTGAGTTGTTGACAAGGGGGGTGTGCGTGAGTTTGTTGACAAGGGGGTGTGCGTGAGTTTGTTGACAAGGGGGTGTGCGTGAGTTTGTTGACAAGGGGGGGTGTGCGTGAGTTTGTTGACAAGGGGGGTGTGCGTGAGTTTGTTGACAAGGGGGGTGTGCGTGAGTTTGTTGACAAGGGGGTGTGCGTGAGTTTGTTGACAAGGGGGGGTGTGCGTGAGTTTGTTGACAAGGGGGGGTGTGCGTGAGTTTGTTGACAAGGGGGGTGTGCGTGAGTTTGTTGACAAGGGGGGTGTGCGTGAGTTTGTTGACAAGGGGGGTGTGCGTGAGTTTGTTGACAAGGGGGGTGTGCGTGAGTTTGTTGACAAGGGGGGTGTGCGTGAGTTTGTTGACAAGGGGGGTGTGCGTGAGTTTGTTGACAAGGGGGGTGTGCGTGAGTTTGTTGACAAGGGGGGGTGTGCGTGAGTTTGTTGACAAGGGGGGTGTGCGTGAGTTTGTTGACAAGGGGGGTGTGCGTGAGTTTGTTGACAAGGGGGGTGTGCGTGAGTTTGTTGACAAGGGGGGTGTGCGTGAGTTTGTTGACAAGGGGGGTGTGCGTGAGTTTGTTGACAAGGGGGGTGTGCGTGAGTTTGTTGACAAGGGGGGTGTGCGTGAGTTTGTTGACAAGGGGGGGTGTGCGTGAGTTTGTTGACAAGGGGGGTGTGCGTGAGTTTGTTGACAAGGGGGGTGTGCGTGAGTTTGTTGACAAGGGGGGTGTGCGTGAGTTTGTTGACAAGGGGGGGTGTGCGTGAGTTTGTTGACAAGGGGGGTGTGCGTGAGTTTGTTGACAAGGGGGGTGTGCGTGAGTTTGTTGACAAGGGGGGTGTGCGTGAGTTTGTTGACAAGGGGGGTGTGCGTGAGTTTGTTGACAAGGGGGGTGTGCGTGAGTTTGTTGACAAGGGGGGTGTGCGTGAGTTTGTTGACAAGGGGGGTGTGCGTGAGTTTGTTGACAAGGGGGGTGTGCGTGAGTTTGTTGACAAGGGGGGTGTGCGTGAGTTTGTTGACAAGGGGGGTGTGCGTGAGTTTGTTGACAAGGGAGGGTGTGCGTGAGTTTGTTGACAAGGGGGGTGTGCGTGAGTTTGTTGACAAGGGGGGTGTGCGTGAGTTTGTTGACAAGGGGGGTGTGCGTGAGTTTGTTGACAAGGGGGGTGTGCGTGAGTTTGTTGACAAGGGGGGGTGTGCGTGAGTTTGTTGACAAGGGGGGTGTGCGTGAGTTTGTTGACAAGGGGGGTGTGCGTGAGTTTGTTGACAAGGGAGGGTGTGCGTGAGTTTGTTGACAAGGGGGGTGTGCGTGAGTTTGTTGACAAGGGGGGTGTGCGTGAGTTTGTTGACAAGGGGGGTGTGCGTGAGTTTGTTGACAAGGGGGGGTGTGCGTGAGTTGTTCACAAGGGGGGTGTGCGTGAGTTTGTTGACAAGGGGGGTGTGCGTGAGTTTGTTGACAAGGGGGGTGTGCGTGAGTTTGTTGACAAGGGAGGGTGTGCGTGAGTTTGTTGACAAGGGGGGGTGTGCGTGAGTTTGTTGACAAGGGGGGTGTGCGTGAGTTTGTTGACAAGGGGGGTGTGCGTGAGTTTGTTGACAAGGGAGGGTGTGCGTGAGTTTGTTGACAAGGGGGTGTGCGTGAGTTTGTTGACAAGGGGGGTGTGCGTGAGTTTGTTGACAAGGGGGGTGTGCGTGAGTTTGTTGACAAGGGGGGGTTGTGCGTGAGTTTGTTGACAAGGGGGGTGTGCGTGAGTTTGTTGACAAGGGGGGGTGTGCGTGAGTTTGTTGACAAGGGGGGTGTGCGTGAGTTTGTTGACAAGGGGGGTGTGCGTGAGTTTGTTGACAAGGGGGTGTGCGTGAGTTTGTTGACAAGGGAGGTGTTCGTGAGTTTGTTGACAAGGGGGGTGTGCGTGAGTTTGTTGACAAGGGGGGTGTGCGTGAGTTTGTTGACAAGGGGGGGTGTGCGTGAGTTTGTTGACAAGGGGGGGTGTGCGTGAGTTTGTTGACAAGGGGGGTGTGCGTGAGTTTGTTGACAAGGGGGGGTGTGCGTGAGTTTGTTGACAAGGGGGGTGTGCGTGAGTTTGTTGACAAGGGGGGTGTGCGTGAGTTTGTTGACAAGGGGGGTGTGCGTGAGTTTGTTGACAAGGGGGTGTGCGTGAGTTTGTTGACAAGGGGGGTGTGCGTGAGTTTGTTGACAAGGGGGGTGTGCGTGAGTTTGTTGACAAGGGGGGTGTGCGTGAGTTTGTTGACAAGGGGGGGTGTGCGTGAGTTTGTTGACAAGGGGGGGTGTGCGTGAGTTTGTTGACAACGGGGGTGTGCGTGAGTTTGTTGACAAGGGGGGGTGTGCGTGAGTTTGTTGACAAGGGGGGTGTGCGTGAGTTTGTTGACAGGGGGGTGTGTGTGAGTTTGCTGACAGGGGGGGTGTGCGTGAGTTTGTTGACAAGGGGGTGTGCGTGAGTTTGTTGACAAGGGGGTGTGCGTGAGTTTGTTGACAAGGGGGGTGTGCGTGAGTTTGTTGACAAGGGGGGTGTGCGTGAGTTTGTTGACAAGGGGGGTGTGCGTGAGTTTGTTGACAAGGGGGGGTGTGCGTGAGTTTGTTGACAAGGGGGTGTGCGTGAGTTTGTTGACAAGGGGGGTGTGCGTGTGTTTGTTGACAAGGGGGGGTGTGCGTGAGTTTGTTGACAAGGGGGGTGTGCGTGAGTTTGTTGACAAGGGGGGGTGTGCGTGAGTTTGTTGACAAGGGGGGGTGTGCGTGAGTTTGTTGACAAGGGGGGGTGTGCGTGAGTTTGTTGACAAGGGGGGTGTGCGTGAGTTTGTTGACAAGGGGGGGTGTGCGTGAGTTTGTTGACAAGGGGGGGTGTGAGTGAGTTTGTTGACAAGGGGGTGTGCGTGAGTTTGTTGACAATGGGGGGTGTGCGTTAATTTGTTGACAAGGGGGGAGTGCGTGAGTTTGTTGACAAGAGGGGGTGTGCGTGAGTTTGTTGACAAGGGGGGTGTGCGTGAGTTTGTTGACAAGGGGGGTGTGCTTGAGTTTGTTGACAAGGGAGGGTGTGCGTGAGTTTGTTGACAAGGGGGGTGTGCGTGAGTTTGTTGACAAGGGGGGTGTGCGTGAGTTTGTTGACAAGGGGGGTGTGCGTGAGTTTGTTGACAAGGGGGGTGTGCGTGAGTTTGTTGACAAGGGGGGTGTGCGTGCGTTTGTTGACAAGTGCGGTGTGCGTGAGTTTGTTGACAAGGAGGGTGTGCGTGAGTTTGTTGACAAGGGGGGTGAGCGTGAGTTTGTTGACAAGGGGGGTGTGCGTGAGTTTGTTGACAAGGGGGGTGTGCGTGAGTTTGTTGACAAGGGAGGGTTTGCGTGAGTTTGTTGACAAGGGGGTGTGCGTGAGTTTGTTGACAAGGTGGGGTGTGCGTGAGTTTGTTGACAAGGTGGGTGTGCGTGAGTTTCTTGACTAGGGGGTGTGAGTGAGTTTGTTGACAAGGGGTGTGTGCGTGAGTTTGTTGACAAGGG